>NC_056738.1:521140394-521299192 GCF_019279795.1 Protopterus annectens | reverse complement strand
TGCCAGTTTACTGAAAATAAGGCCAGCTTCCCGCCTAAGGGTGCTTCTAGTTGTTCCCTGTTAGGCGGTGCCAGAGCCAAGTCACTGTGATTGTCCTGTGGAAGTGGTGGTGGCTGGATCTGTGGCTGTACCTCGCTGGTTGTTAGCCTGCCACTGAAGGCCCCTGTAGGCACCTCTGGATTGACCCCTGCCTCTTGAGCGCCTATTCCTGCCTCTCGGAGCTCTGGAGGTGTCTGGAAAGGACCAATTCTTGGAAGGCCAGTTCCTGCTAAACCTTGGAGGCTGGACCTGCAAGAAATCCTTGACTGTCTGGACAGATTTTGCTTTCTCTTCCACCTTCTTCAGCACCTGCTGTGCAGGGGAGCCAAACAAATTGAGCTTATCCATGGGAGCATCTAGGAGCTTTGATTTAACATGGTCTGGTAAGGACTGCTCTTTCAACCATGCATGTCTTCTGATCACTGTGCCAGTCATGGCTGATCTAAAGGAAGCCTCCAGTGCATCATAGCCGCATTTTAAGGAATGATTACTGACCTGCTGAATGTTATGTACCATTTCCTGTACAGATTTTGTCTAATGGTTCATCCGAGGACAGTTTTTTAGTCAATTGGTCTAACATAAATTCCTGATACTGAATCATGTGGAATTGACAGTTCAAGGCCCTAGCTGAAAGAGTAGCAGAAGTGTAAACTTTTTTACCCCATCTCTCTAAGGCCCTAGATTCCCTTTCAGAGGGAGGGGTTTTTGGTAGAAGCTGCTACAGCCTTGGGTCCCTGGGAGATAGTTTGGGATCTGCAAAGGGCCTTATACAAATGATAATGTGTGTCCGGAACCCTATAGTACCTATCGGGCTTAGCAGGGGCGGAGGAAGAGAATCAGGAGCAGTACAAGCATCATTAAAAGCATCATCCACAACAGTAAGTACTGGAGGAATGGCTAAAGGCCTATGCTGTGGCAAATGCAAAAAGGTTCTAAGCCTTTTCCTAGAGTCTGAAAAATCCTGGCCCTGCCATTGAAATTGTTCCCTCATAGCATGCAAGGTTTCCCCAAAAGAAAATTCCTCAGGCGGAGAGGCAGAAGGAATGGAGTCTTCTGCATCAGAGTCCTCATAAGGAGAAAAGGGGCCCTCTGAAGGGTTTGAATTATCTGACTCATCAGAGGAGCCATCCGAAGAAACTGGCTCAGGGGGCTCTACTCTAGTCCTCTTCTCTGGAGGTGGGTGAGAGGCCCTGTCTGGATGTGGTTGGGATCCCCGGATCAAAGAAATGAGATCCTCTGCTAGACTAAGCATTTGTGAACTGGAACTAGGCCTGTGAGAGGGGGGTCTTAGCAGGCACAGATTTGGTAGTTTTTGCTGCTTTAGCCCTGGCAAAGGCCTTAATAGACATGGATGCAGAAGGCCTAGCAGCTCCACGTGCAGGGGTAGAAATATCCAAAGGGATAGTATCAGATAAATCCTGCGAACCTGCAAGAGCAGGTGGGATTTCAGTAGCAGATTCAGCCAGGCTAGAAGAGGCCTCGGTAAGTGGTAAACTTTCGGCCGAAGGAAGAACCGTGGATTCGGTTTCAGCCGAAACAGAGACACTCGCGGTTGGCTTAACCGCGGTTTCGGCCGAAACCGCGGACCACGAGTGTCGGTCCTTTTCCTTGCGTTTTTTAGAAATTTGCGTAGTCGGAAAATCCGACTGCATAATGTAAGCAAAATCGGAGCTGAAAAACTCTTCAGCAAATTCCGACCGACGTCTAAGCGTCCGTCGGTTGAAAGAAGCACAGGCTAGACAAGCTGCTACGTCGTGGTCTGGGCCTAAACAAGGTAAGCAGTAAGAGTGGAAATCTTTATGAGGTATTTGTTTCCCACAAGTTAAACAGTTATTCACTTTTTCTGACATTGGCTGAGGCAAGAAAGGGTCCCTAACGGGGTACTTAGCTTTTTAGAAGTCTTTGGTACTTGTAGTAGTAATCTCTGGTTCTGACCGACCGGCACTTGCGAACAGCTTCTGCTTCGGGCGCCACGCGGCAAGAAAGACCGAGGAAAATGGCGTCGGCTGATGCCTTTATACACGAAGAACTGCCACTATGACGTCGGGTGAAGTGTGACACCAGCCGAGGCCAGATCCAGACTTTGGAATCCGGCCGACCGAAGGGCTGCCTGACGACAGGACAACCCATTTGTAAGGACTGCAGATGCATCCTTGAAGGACATCACAAATGTGATGACTGAGACAGTGAAACACGAGGGACATCTGGAGAAAGGCATACAGAAGACCCGGTGGCCAATCATGCATTAGAGCGTCCCTCGGTGGTTCCCCCTGAGGGGGGATCAAGGCAAAATAGCTTCTGCATCTGTAGTTCAGGGGAGAGGCGAAAGTACAGTTTTGTACCTACCATAAATGTAGATGTCCGATAGGAATGCATCTGCAGTCCTTACAAATGGGTTGTCCTGTCGTCAGGCAGCCCTTCGGTCGGCCGGATTCCAAAGTCTGGGTCTGGCCTCGGCTGGTGTCGCACTTCACCCGACGTCATAGCTGCAGTTATTAAGGGTATAAAGGCATCAGCCGACGTCATTTTCCTCAGTGTTTCTTGCCCCAGATGCCAGGTGCCCTCTTGGAAGGCTAAATTTGGATAAATGCCAATGATTCCAAATAGTAGAAACAAACACAAAAATAAGCATGTATGTACATATATACAAACAAATACACCATAATAGATTCCCCCAGCTAGCTGTAAGATGGGCAAATACCCTAGGAGCACCTCAGAGGGGAAGGCGGGTGGGTAATCCTGACTGCAGATGCATTCCTATCGGACATCTACATTTATGGTAGGTACAAAACTGTACTATGTCCTTCAAGGATGCATCTGCAGTCCTTACAAATGGGTAGAATACCATAGCTAAACCAAAAAAAAGGTCATGGTGTAGTTAGGATCCCTTGCAAAACAGCAGTGGCAAAGCCTGCTCGGGATCTAGAGTATAAAGGTAAATTATAACGCTTGGCAAATGTATGCACGGAGCTCCAAGTAGCAGCTTCTAAGATGTCCTTGGTAGCCACTCCTCATAAGAAGGCTGTGGTAGTGGCTGTTGCCCTTGTAGAGTGAGGCCTGATGTTCTCTAGAGTTTTCTTTCCATGGTAGGAGTAACAAAATCTAATGCAATTTCCTATCCACTTGGAGATTGTCTGTTTTGAAATTGCTTTTCCTTCCCTTCCTGTTGCATATGCTACCAGTAGCTGGTCAGTTTTTCTATTGCCCTTGGTCCTGTCCAGGTAATAGCGTAATTGTCTATGTACATCCAAGGTATGCAGCAGTCTTTCTCCCCTGTTCTGTGGGTTAGGGAAGAATGTAGGTAGGTGGATAGCCTGATTTAAAGAAACTCTGGAAACCACCTTAGGCATAAAGGAAGGATTTGTTCTCATGGACACTCTATCTTGATGGAAGATCAGGAAGGGTTGCACTGCCATTAATGCCTGAAGTTCAGATACCCTTCTTGCTGAAGTGATTGCCAGCAGGAAAGCAGTCTTCCATGATAAGTATTGCAAATCTGCTGTTGCTGCTGGTTCGAAAGGAGGAAGTGTCAATTTTTCTAGTACAAAGTTAAAGTCCCATGCTGGTAATGGTGGCTTCCTAGGAGGCTTTACATTTTTAATTCCTCTCAGAAACTGTCTGAGCAGAGGATGTGAGAAGACAGGAGGATCCAAGTCGTACTCTGCTGAAATAGCTGATGCATGAATCTTGATGGAGGAATAGGACAGGCCTGTGTGGAAGAGCTCTGCCAGGTATTCCAGAATGTTGGCTATGTTTACCAGTGACACATCTCCTTTTTCAGTACTCCAAATGAGATATATTTTCCATTTTGCTGAATAATTTTTTCTTGTTGAGGGTCTGCGATCCTCAATGATAATGTCTTTAACCCTTTGGGATAAATTTGGGTTAATTGGTCTTATGCAATGTTCCAGGCAGTCAGCTGCAGAGTTTTCAGGTTTGGATGCAGATTGTTGTAGTTGTTCTGTGTTAACAGCAAGGGAACCAGGGGTAGTGGCCATATTTGTTCCCGAGACATGCTCCTCAGTAATGGGTACCAATGTTGCCTTGGCCAGTCTGGAGCTATCAGAATGATCCTTGGACGGTCCTCTTTGATCTTCAATAGCACTTTGTGCATCAAAGGAAGTGGTGGAAATGCATATGCTGTCAGGTTTTCCAACTGAAGGATAGGAGTCCACCTTCCAAGCAAGTGGGTGGTACGTCCTTGTGCAGAATTTCTTTAGTTGGTGATTGTGTGGGGATGCAAATAAGTCTATTTCTGGGAGTCCCCAGTTTCTTGTAATGGTTTTGAAGATGTCCGGATGCAGCATCCATTCGTGGGCATCCGTGGTAGTCCTGCTTAAAATGTCTGCTAGGATGTTTTCTTTTCCGGTACAAAATTGCTTTTAACTGTATGTTGTAGCTCAGGGCCACATTCCAGAGATCCAGCGCCATCCGGCAAAAGGATAAGTGTGTGCCTCCTGTTTGTTGATGTACCACATAACTGTGGTGTTGTCTGTCCTTATCATCAATAGACCTTGCTGAAGGAATGGTCTGAAAGCCTGAATTGCCAGTTTACTGCCAGCATTTCCTTTAGATTTATGTGTAGGTGCAGCTGGTTTTGAGACCATAAGCCTTGTATGCACTTGTCCAGCATGTGTGCCCCCAACCGAGGTCTGAGGCATCTGTCGTGATGGTTTGGCTTGGTTGAGCACTGTGAAAAGGCAATCCTGTGTTTGATTGACAAGCCTGAGCCCACCATAGAATTCTTGCTTCAGGCATGGAATAATGGGAATCTGGGTTTCCAAGCTGTGCTTGTGTTGAGACCATAAATTCCTTAGGTACCACTGTAGTTTTCTCATATGCAGTCTGGCATGAGGAACCAATATTATGCAGGATGCCATGAAGCCCAAGGCTTGCAGAACTTTTCTTGCTGTCAGATGGTCCTGTTTTGTTAAGGCCAAGAAGTAGAGGTAGCTGTTCCTGTTTTTCTACTGTTAGGAATGTCATTTGCCTTGATGTGTCCAACTCTGCACCCAAAAAGGTTATTCTCTGGGATGGTATCAGTCTTGACTTTTTTAAATTGACTGTGTATCCCAGGGCTTGTAGCAGATAAATGACCCTTTGTAAATCTTCTGCTAGCTTGCTTTCGTTGTCCGCTTGTATCAGGCAGTCGTCCAGGTATGGGTAGATTTGGATTCCTGAAGCCTGCAATGAGCAATTACTGATGCCAGGCATTTCGTGAACACTCTGGGCGCAGTAGATAAGCCAAAGGGCAATGCTGAGAATTGATAATGCTCTGATCCTGCAAGAAATCTGAGGTATCTTCTGCAATTTGGTCGTATGGGGACGTGCAGGTATGCCTCCTTGAGATCTAGAGTTACCAGCCAAGACTCCTTGCCCAGCATGGGAAGAAGCTGCTGTAGGGTCAGCATTTTGAATTTTGGAACAATGAGGTATGTGTTTAAAGCGGACAGGTCGAGAATAGGCCTCCATTGGTTTTCTTTTCTTGGTACCAGGTAAAGTCTGGAGTAAAATCCTGCCCTTGTTCCATAGATGGTACCCTTTCTACAGCTCTCATCCTTAGTAAGTGAGTTATTTGTTGTAGAGCTTCTGTCTTCTGATTTGGAGGTAGGTTTGGCATTCCTCTCTTCCTTGGTAGAGTATGGAAGTGAAACCTGTAACCTTGGTCTATTGTCTGTAAAATCCTGTAGGAAATCTTTTACTGTTTGGGCAGATTTTGCCTTTTCTTCCATTTTCTTCAGTACTTGTTGTGCAGGAGAGCCAAACAAATTGGTCTTATCCATAGGAGCATCTAATAGTTTTGATTTAACATGGTCTGGTAAGGCCTGTTCTTTTAGCCATGCATGCCTTCTGATGACAGTGCCAGTCATGGCTGATCTAAAGGAAGCCTCCAGTGCATCATAGCCGCATTTTAGGGAATGGTTACTGACTTGTTGAATGTTATGTACCATTTCCTGCACATATTTTTTGTCTACTGTTTCATCTGAGGACACTTTTTTGGTTAACTGATCTAGCAAAAATTCTTGATACTGCATCATGTGAAATTGACAGTTCAAGGCCCTAGCTGAAAGAGTAGCAGAAGTGTAAACTTTTTTACCCCATCTCTCTAAGGATCTGGATTCCCTTTCAGAGGGGAGGGGGTTTTTGGTAGAGGTGGCTGTTACAGCCTTAGGTCCTTGGGAGATAGTCTCTGGATCTGCAAGGGGAGCCTTATACAAGTGGTAATGTGTGTCCGGGACCCTGTAGTATCTACCGGGCTTAACAGGGTCCGGAGGCAGAGAATCAGGAGCAGTACACAAGCATCATTAAAAGCATCATCTACAACAGAAAGAACTGGAGGTATGGCTAAAGGCCTATGTTGTGGTAAATGCAGAAAAGTTCTAAGCCTTTTTCTGGAATCTGAAAAGTCCTGGCCCTGCCACTGAAATTGTTCCCTCATAGCATGCAGGGTTTCCCCAAAGGAAAATTCCTCAGGCGGAGAGGCAGAAGGAATGGACTCTTCACCATCAGAGTCTTCATAAGGGGAGTATGGGGCCTCTGGAGGGTCTGTATCATTTGAGTCATCAGAAGAATCATCAGTAGACACTGGCTCAGGGGGCTCTGCTCTAGGCCTCTTCTCTGGAGGCGGGTGAGAGGCCCTGTCTGGTTGAGGTTGGGATCCTCGAATTAAAGAAATGAGATCCTGTGCTAAACTAAGCATTTGTGAACTAGAGCTAGGCCTGTGAGAGGGGGGCTTAGCAGGCACAGATTTAGTAGTTTTAGCTGCTTTAGCCCTGGCAAAGGCCTTAATGGACATGTCTGCAGGTGGCCTAGCAGCTCCACGTGCAGGGGTTGAAATATCCAAGGGAATAGTGTCTGATAATTCCTGAGAAACTGTAACAGAAGGTGGGATATCAGAAGCCGATTCCACGAGGTTAGAAGAGGCCTCGGCAGGAGGAAGTTTTCGGCTGAAGGAGGAACCGCTTGCTCGGTTTCAGCGAAACCGAGACACTCGGTTGGCTTAACCGGTTTCGCGAAACCGCGGACGCGAAAGTGTCGGTCCTTTCTGCGTTTTTAGATATTTGCGGTCGGAGGATCCGGCGGCATAATATAAGCAAAATCAGAGCGAAAACCTCCTCAGCAAACTCCGACCCGGCGTCTAAGCGTCCGCCGGTTAAAAAGCACAGGCTAGACAAGCTGCGACGTCGTGGTCTGGGCCTAGACAAGGTAAGCAGTAAGAGTGGAAATCTTTGAGGTATTTGTTTCCCACAAGTTAAACAGTTATTCACTTTTTCTGACATCGGCTGAGGCAAGAAAGAGTCCCCAACGGGGTACTTAGCTTTTTAGAAGTCTTCGAAGTAGTTTTCGGTAGTAGTAATCTCTGGTTCTGACTGACCGGCACTTGCGAACAAGCTTCTGCTTCGGGCGCCACGCGGCAAGAAAGACTAAGGAAAATGGCGTCGGCTGATGCCTTTATACCCGAATAACTGCAGCTATGACGGCGGGTGAAGTGCGACACCAGCCGAGGCCAGACCCAGACTTTGGAATCCGGCCGACCGAAGGGCTGCCTGACGACAGGACAACCCATTTGTAAGGACTGCAGATGCATCCTTGAAGGACATCAGGTCACAGCAAGGCTTGCCCCACTGCTGGAAGATCCGATCTATTACAGGGTTAAGGGGCTACTCGTGAGGCATCAGGATGTTCCTGCTTAGATTGTCCGCAATAAGGTTGGAACTCCCGGGAATGTGCGTTGCTATAAGAAAGCGATTAGAAGCTATTGCCCAATGCCAAATCCTCATGGCTTCCAGACACAGGGGCTAAAATCTGGTTCCGCCTTGCTTGTTGATATACCAGACAACTGACATGTCTGACTGAATTGCAATGGTCCCCGACGGTAGGGATGCATGGAAAGTACAGTTTTGTACCTACCATAAATGTAGATGTCCGATAGGTATGCATCTGCAGTCATCACATATGGGTTGTCCTGCCTCAGGCAGCCCTTCGGTCGGCCGGATTCCAAAGTCTGGGTCCGGCATCGGATGATGTCACCCTTTCCCCGACGTCACAGCGCCTGGGGTATAAAAGCTTCAGCCGACGCCATCTTCCTCAATTTTTCTTGCCCCAGATGCCAGGTGCCCTCTAGGAAGGCTAAATTTGGAGAAATGCAATAAAAATCCAAACATTTGCAAATATATATATATATATGTAAAAACAAATACACCATAATAGATCCCCCCAGTTAGCTAATAGAGAGGTAAGCACCCTAGGAATACCACAGAGGGGAAGGAGGGAGGGTAAACCTGACTGCAGATGCATACCTATCGGACATCTACATTTATGGTAGGTACAAAACTGTACTATGTCCTTCAAGGATGCATCTGCAGTCATCACATATGGGTAGAATACCATAGCCAATCTGGGGGTGGAGGAACTAGGTAAAGGATGGTGTAGCTAAGATACCCTGCATGACAGCCGTAGCAAAGCCTGCTCTGGATCTGGAATATAAAGGTAAATTGTAATGCTTGGCAAATGTATGCGTGGAGCTCCATGTGGCAGCTTCGAAAATGTCTTTTGTAGCCACCACTCTTAAGAAGGCTGTGGAGGTGGCTGAGGCTCTTGTAGAATGAGGTCTAATGTTAGCTGGTACAGTCTTTCCATGGAATGAGTAACAAAAGTGAATGCAATTTCCTATCCATTTTGAAATTGTCTGTTTGGAAATTGCTTTTCCTTGAGTACCAGCAGCATATGCTACCAGCAGCTGGTCAGTTTTTATGAAACCTTTAGTTCTGTCCAAGTAGTAGCGCAACTGTCTGTGAATGTCCAGGGTGTGCAGCAGTTTCTCCCCTTTGTTTTATGGATTTGGGAAGAAGGTAGGCAAGTGAATGGCTTGATTCAATGAAACCCTGGATACCACCTTTGGCATAAAAGTAGGATTAGTTCTTAATGAAACTCTGTCCTGGTGAAAAATAATAAATGGCTGAACTGCCATCAGGGCCTGCAATTCCGAAACCCTTCTTGCTGAGGTTATTGCCAAAAGGAAAGCAGTCTTCCATGAAAGGTACTGTAGATCTGCAGATGCTGCTGGTTCAAATGGAGGCAGTGTTAGTTTTTCCAACACGTAGTTAAGGTCCCAAGCAGGTAGAGGTGGTTTCCGAGGAGGTTTGATGTTTTTGATTCCTCTTAGAAACTGTCTTAGGAGAGGATGAGAAAAAACAGGTGGATCAGTATTGTACTCTGCTGAAATTGCTGAAGCATGAATCTTAATAGAAGAGTAAGACAGACCATTGTGGAACATTTCTGCCAAATATTCCAGGATATGTGCCATGTTCATCATTGTCGCATCTAGGCCCTTTGTGGTGTTCCAGATGAGAAATCTTTTCCATTTTGCTGAATATGCCTTTCTTGTGGAAGGGCGGCGAGCTTCCATAATAATATTCTTCACTGTCTGGGATAGCTTATCCTGAGGAGGAGTCAAGGTATTGTCCACGCTGTTAGTTGCAATGTTTTCAGGTTGGAATGCAGAGTTTTGTAACTGTGCTGTGTCAGTAGAAGTGGCCATAGAGGTAGAGGCCATGGTTTCGTACGTGACAAGCTCCTTAGCAATGGGTACCAGTGCTGTCTTAGCCAGTCCGGAGCTATCAGAATCACTTTTGGCTGCTCTGTCCTGATCTTCAGTAGCACCTTGGTCATTAATGGGATAGGAGGAAATGCATACACTGTCAGATTTCTCCAGCTGAAAGACAGGGCGTCCACTTTCCACGCTTGTGGGTGGTATGTCCTTGAGCAGAATTTCTTCAGTTGATGATTGTGGGGGAATGCAAATAGATCTATGTCCAGGCTCCCCCAAGATTGTGTTATCTGTTGGAAAATGTCTGGGTGCAGCATCCATTCATGCGCATCCATGATATTTCTGCTTAAACTGTCCGCCAGTGTATTGTCTTTCCCTGGCACAAACTGAGCTGGTAGCTGTATATTGAGTTTCAAGGAAAGATCCCATAGATTCATTGCCAGTCTGCAAAGAGGATAAGAATGGGTACCTCCTTGCTTGTTTATGTACCACACAACTGTGGTGTTGTCTGTCCTTATTAGTAGATGGCCTTGATGCAGGAAGAGTTTGAAGGCCTCGATTGCATGTATCACTGCTAGCATTTCTTTTTGATTTATGCATGCATAGCTCCTTTCGTGACCACTGTCCTTGGATACCTCTGCCCTCCATGTGTGCTCCCCAACCTAGGTCTGAAGAGTCTGTTGTAATAGTTTGGGAGGTTTTTGGCTTTGTGAAGGGCATCCCTCTGTTGGACTGGCTGGCCTGAGCGCACCACAGAAATTCCTTGTGAAGGCATGGAATGAGTGGGATTAAAGTTTCCAAACTGTGACTGTGCTGAGTCCATAAACTCCTTAGGTACCACTGTAGCTTTCTCATATGTAGCCTTGCTTGTGGAATCAAAAGAATACAGGATGCCATGTAACCCAGGGCCTGCAGGATTTTCCTTGCAGTCAGCTGAGTTTGTCTTGTCAGATTCTTGAAGTAATCCGGTAGCTGACTTTGTTTTTCTTCTGTGAGATGAGCCATTTGGGTGGTTGTATCTAGATCCGCACCCAGAAAGGTTATTCTTTGGGATGGAACAAGTCTTGATTTGTGCATGTTGACTGTATATCCCAAGGCCTGTAGAAGATTGATGGCATAATTTAAGTCCTTTATCAAAGTTTGTTGGTTGTCCACTTGTATAACGCAGTCATCCATATATGGGTAGATTTGAATCCCCTGGAGTCTGCAGTGTGCTATTACTGATGCCAGGCATTTCGTGAATACTCTGGGCGCAGTAGATAAGCCAAAGGGCAATGCTGAGAATTGATAATGCTCTGACCCTGCAAGAAATCTGAGGTGTCTTCTGCGACTTTGTCTGATAGGGACATGCAGGTATGCCTCCTTGAAGTCTAGAGTAACCAGCCAAGACCCCTTGCCCAGCATGGGAAGGAGTTGCTGTAGAGTCAGCATTTTGAATTTTGGCACAATGAGATAAGTATTTAGTACGGACAAGTCGAGAATTGGCCTCCATTGATGCTCTTTTCTTGGAACAAGGAATAGCCTGGAGTAAAATCCTTGGCCTTGTTCTGAAATAGGAACTTTTTCTATGGCTTTCATTTGTAGTAAGTTTGAGATTTGTTTCAAAGCCTCTGCCCTTTGATTTGGTGGCAGACCTGGCATGCCTTTTCTTTTTGGCAATGTGTGGAAATGGAACCTGTATCCGTTGTCTATTATTTGGAGTGTCCATTTGTCTCTTGTAATGTTGTGCCAATTTTTGAGAATAAAAGCTTTCCGCCCAAAGGTGCTTCTAATTGAGCCCTGGTTGGCGGAGTCAAAGCAAAGTCATTGAGTTTGTCCTTGTGCAGCAGTTGCAGGTCCTGAACTGCCTGTCTGGATTGGAGGTTGCCATTGACGGCCTCTGTAGGAGCCCCTAGCTTGCCCTCTACCTCTGTCACGCCTGTTCCTGCCCCTTTGAAATATTTCTGTGTCCGGAAAGGACCAATTCTTGGAAGGCCAGTTTCTGCTGAATCTAGGCGGTTGAACTTGAAGAAAATCCTTAACTGTTTGTACAGATTTTGCCTTTTCCTCAAATTTCTTTAGGACTTCTTGAGCAGTGGAACCAAATAACTTTTGCTTTTCCAGTGGAGCATCCAAAACTTAGCTTTAACATGGTCTGGCAGAGATTGTTCCTTCAGCCAAGCATGCCTACGTATGACAACACCTGTCATTGCTGACCTACATGAAGCTTCCAATGCATCATAACCACACTGCAAGAAATGGTTGCTAACCTGCTGGGAGTTCTGTACCAGATCCTGAAGGGATTTACGGACAAGGGGTTCAGTAGAAGACAATTTCTTATGCATTTCTTCTAACAAATACTCTTGATACTGTATCATGTGAAATTGACAATTTAATGCCCTCATAGCAAGAGTGGCAGAAGTATACACTTTTTTACCCCATCTCTCTAATGCCCTGGACTCCTTTGCAGAGGGGAGTGGGTTCTTAGTAGTAACAGCTGCAACCCCTTTAGGGCCCTGTGATATAGTTTCAGGGTCAGCAGAGTGGGCCTTATAAAGAAAATTATGTGTGTCCGGGACCCTGTAATACCTATCGGGCTTAACAGGGGCCGGAGGCAGAGTGTCAGGGGTCATACTAGAGTCAGAATACACATCATCAATGACATTTAAAAGAGGAGGAATAGCCAAAGGTCTATGCTGAGGTAAATGAAGAAAAGTTCTTAGTCTTTTCCTGGAATCAGAATATTCCTGGCCCTGCCATTTGAAATGCTCTCTCATAGTGTGAAGGGTCTCCCCAAAAGAAAGCTCCTCAGGAGGGGAGGCTGAGGGAATAGATTCCTCTGCCTGGTAGTCTGAGTGATCCGAGCCAACAGAGGCCTCCTCTGAGGAAAGGGGATCAGGGGGATCCACCCTGGGCCTTTTGTCTAGAGGGGGTTGGGAGCCCCTGTCCGGATGAGGCTGAGAGCCCCTAATTAAGGAGATAAGGTCCTCTGCTAAAGTTAGAATCTGTGAACTAGAAGAGGGTCCCTGAGGAATAACTCTGGGAGGCATGGCTTTAGCGTGTTTTGCAGCTTTAGCCCTGGTGAAGGCCTTAATAGACATGGATGCAGGAGGCCTGGCTGCACCACGTGCTGGTGTAGCTTTGTCTAAAGGTATGGTGTCGGAAGATTCCAATACACCAGTTTCGGAAGGCAATTCTGTAACCGACTCGGTAGGAGCCTCCGGGGCCGAGGCTGTCGGTTGTATAATTTCAGGGTTCGGAAGTTCCAAGGACTCTATCAGCCGAGACCAAGACAATCGCGGTAGGCCTAGCCGCGGTTTCAGCCGAAACCGCGGCCCGTGTGTGTTGGTCCTTGTCTTTCCGTTTCTTAATTAAATGTGATGTTGGGGTTTCCGATGGCATTTTGTATGAAAAACTATCCCCAAAAAACTCTTCTGCGAACTCCAACAGACGTCTAAGAGTGCGTTGGTTGAAGGAAGCGCAGGCTGAACAGGCCGAGACGTCGTGGTCTGGGCCTAAACAGGGGAGACAGTAAGAGTGGAAATCCTTATGAGGTATTTGTTTCCCACAAGTTAAACAATTATTAACTTTTTCTGACATCGGCTGAGGCAAGAAAGAGTCCCCAATGGGGTACTTATCTTTTGAAGTCTTCGGATAGCGAATTTACAGGAGCTGGCCGACCGGCACTTGCGAACTGCTTCTGCTTCGGGCACCACGCGGCAAGAAAGACTGAGGAAGATGGCGTCGGCTGGCCTTTTATACCCAGGCTGTGGCGTCGGGAAAGGGCGACATTATCCGACGCCTGACCCAGACTTTGGAATCCGGCCGACCGAAGGGCTGCCTGAGGCAGGACAACCCATATGTGATGACTGCAGATGCATCCTTGAAGGACATCACTTGCAAAACTAAGAGAACTGCCCTCAGTTCCAGGACATTTATGTGCCAATTGACCTCAATGAGGGTCCAGGTGCCTTGGACAGTCTTTCCCTGAAAATGCCTCCCCTCCCATCCTAACAGTGAAGCATCCGTGGTAACCGTGGGCTGGGGAAGACCATTCTTTTGTGGCTCCATCCACCATAACATTTCTTCCTTGCAATGGTTTGTAAGGCGTATCATGTTGTTGACTGGGTGGGTTAACAACGACCATTGTGTGGAAAGGAGCCACTGCAGGATTCTCATGTGCAGTCTCGCCAGTGGTACTAAAGTAATGGCAGATGCCATGGAGCCCAAGAGTTGCAGTACAAGACGTGCTGGTACAAACGTGTGAGGAAGAAAGTCTTGAATTTGGTGTCTTATTTTCAAAAGCCTGTGAGGGGGGACAGAAGCTTGACAAGATGTTGTGCCGAAGAACAGTCCAATAAATTCCAGTGTCTTCATTGGGAACATCTGAGATTTGTCTTTGTTGATTGTAATCCCCAAGCGGGGAGCAAGACCTTGAGTGTAAAAGAGGCTATGTACTAGGAGATTCCTGGTCGGAGTGGTAAGGAGCCAGTCATCTAGATAGGGAAACACCTGGAGTCCTTGTAGTTGAAGATGGGCTACCACAACTGCCATAAATTTGGTAACACTCTGGGGGGGGGGGGCTGTCGAGAGACCGAATGGCAGTGCCCTGAACTGGTAGTGATTGGCTCCCAGCTGGAAGCGGAGAACCCTCCGGGAGCGGTGATCCATCTTTATGTGGTAGTATGCATCCTGTAGGTCTATACAGCACATCCAATTGTCCCACCCTAGAATGGGAAGAATGGACTATACTGTGACCATCTGGAATTTTTGAGGTTTGATAAATTTGTTCTGTAGACTGAGATCCAGAATTGGTCTCCAATCCTTTTGGCACTAAAAAGAACCTAGAGTAAAATCCGGTTCCTGTCTGTTCTGGTGGGACTGGTTGGATGACTTTTTCTTAGCAGTTTTTCTACTGCTAAGGCTGCTAATTCCCTCTGATTGGGTGGTACATTGGGTATTTGTTTGACGGGTCTGGGAGTGAAGTCAAATGGTATTTGGTAGCCTCTGGATATTATTCTCTGCACACAAACATTGGTAGTAATCAGATGCCAGGTTGGTAGATGCAAAGAAAAACGACCCTCTCGACTACTTCTAGAGGAAAGCAATCAGGCCACTGCTCAGGTGCGCTGGTAGGGTCTGCCGGAGAAAGAATTACTGGTTACACGGACCCCCTCTGCCCCCGGGGGGGGGGGGATTGTTCACCACGAGTATCACGAAAGGATCCTTGGGATTTCTTGAACCATATCCTTCCTCCCTTCTGGTTCCTGGAGTAGGACCTTTGGGGGTTGGAAAAGCGTATGCCCACAGCTGGCAAGGTCTTTCCGTCTTTCTCACTACATGCAAGTGTGTCTCGTACCTTGGGTCCAAAAAGTGCAGATTCGCCAACAAGTGCATTGACGAAGGAAGATTTAAAGGGGTCTGTGAAGTCACACAATCGCATCCAAGCATTACGTCTCATGACAATACCAGATGCGGCAGCTCGAGCTGCCCCCTCCGTGTGAGATAAAATGCAGAGGAGTTTGAGATGGATTCAAGGGTAGCTGGCTGCAAGGCAAGTGTCACGCACCTCATCAGGCAGTATCCCCACCAGAGGAAAACATTTCAGAAATTAGGTCTCTTTGGAGTCGAGTAAAGTGTGCCAGATAATTCAGTGACCGAATGGCGAAGGTCGCTGACTGATAGGTCCCTAATCTGTCCATGGTCCGGAACTCCCTGTTTAGAGGATGGACAGTGGAACTATCTTCTGTCAGTTCCCTCTTGGTGGCCGCCGCTACGACCATAGAATCAACTGTCAGCTGCTTAGACCAATGGGGCTGGTCTTCAGGTGTAGATAAAATTTTGTCCAGCCTCCGGGGGACAGGTTCTACATTGTCCGGGGCCTTCCAAGCACGCTGCACAATTCGTTTAACAAGATCATCTGTTGGTAGGGTCACCCAGGAAGTAGATGGCTGGGCACGGAAGGCCTGCAGAAACAGAGATTCCTCAGAAGAAGGGTTAGAAGACTTCCATTCCCCCTGCTGTTTGAGGATTTTGAGAATGTCTCTGAATGAGACGTCATCTGGGGGAGAACATGGAGACCTTTCTCCCTCATCACAATCAGTGTCTTCTGTGATAGATTCCTCCGGGGAGTCTAGGTGCTTCCTCTTGCACAGTTTCTTCCGGGGTGGCTCTCCAGTGGGATCTTCTGAGGACGACTCCGGAGAAGGGGTTCCCTTCACAATGGAGTCTCTTGTGACTCCCGTGCCTGGGGACCCAACATAGCGGGTTGGGAGAGGAGCATGCTAGGGGAGGTTTCTGATACTGGTGTCCTAGGTGCTGGCTGTGAGCCTTCGGAATGAAGGACCCTTTCCATCACCTGTACAGCAGGCCCACTCGAGCCCACCTCCAGTTGAGGGGTTCCGAGAGAACTGGTAGCTGCAGGAGCCATGGACAGATGGTGCCAGCGAGAAAATAGGTGCTGAATTAGGTGCCAAGGTACGGACACAGTACAAGCACCGCTCCAATAAAGCATTGGCTCCATCGTAGCTGATGCAGCAAGGGTGGTTGCTGCTGACAGGGGAGAGACTGCTGTCAGAGCAGAGACAGTATGTACCGAAGCGGACACTGGTACCAGAAACAAGGATGGATGCTGGAGGAGGATAAGCAGGGGAAGATGAGGTAAAAGATTCCAAGCCAGGAGGGATGGAAGGTCTAGCTGGAATAGGCAATCCCCTAGTAGATCTAAAGGAAGCTGCTGAAGGGGAATTGGGTCTTTTTAGAAATGGACTAAACCTCTGCCCCAAAAAAGGGTTGTAAGTTGGAGAATATCTTGCTCTTTGCAGGGTGCCATGGTTGAAACCGAAAAAGGAGTTAATACCGTAGTTGGCACCGAGGGATAGGACACAGATCCTGGTGCCGAGGAAGTCTGTGCCAAGGGCACTGGCAAAGCACAGAGCCAACTTGGTTCCATAACTGATGGATATGCAGGAACAGAGTGACTCAGTTTTTCCTTATTTTTTTTGGTCTTAGGAGGGGGGGGGGGTGAGAACTCCGACCCAGACAGAGCCTCAGAGAAAGGTGCCTTGAGTAAACCTTTTAAGAAAAGTTTATTCTTATGTTCTGCTAGTGTCTGATTACTAAAACTAGCACAAATGACACAATCAGCTTTAATATGATCTACGCCCAAACAGTTGACACAACTGACATGTGTATCGGAGTTGGGCATCTTCCATCCATACTTGTCACACTGTTTAAAACCCAACTTAGCTTTGTCTGACATGGTAATAAAACAATGCTATCCTACAGATAAAATAAGGAAGAAAATACCAGTGATATTATGTTAAGAAATACCACTAGTAAAAAGGGAAGGCCTGTCAAAGACAGGAGAGGACAGTAACAAAAAGGGTAAAAAATTAAATTACCAAGGAAAAGGGTAGGAAATAGGCCTAGGTTATAGGCGACAGTGAGAAAAGGCCAACCTGACTAAAAATGTTGTAATTTAGAAGAAAAACTGTCATAAAAACAATTTACTACTTAGCTTTGAGAGATGGCTAACATGTTTGACTAGGAACGTGGCAAACGAGACCTGGACTATCTAGGAGAGGGGCATTGTGGGTATGTTCTTAGCCAAGAGTTTTTGGCTTGCTCAAGCTGGAAAATGGCCTCATCTCCAATCTGTAATGTGTGAACAAAGATTCACATCATCAGATGAAACGTTTTGTGGTTGAGGTACAGGAGACAGACTAGGCAGAAAAAGAACATGAGCAAATCCAGGATTTGGAAAAATGTTCCTTAAAAAGTGTCTTTAAGGTTGAGTACTGAGAGACTTGACTGATAGATACTGGTAGTCTATTCCAGGTCTTGGCTACACAGTAAGAGTAGAGGGAGAGCCTGTTTGAACCTTAGTGGCTTGTAAATAGATAAAATCTGTTTGTGAGAATAATGTGTATAAATGTTGTAATAGGGCAGAGGTGACAAAAAGGGTTGTGAAGTACTTTGTGCGTTAGTAGTAATGGATTCATAGTAAATTGGTGTGGAAATGCAAGGTAGTTTAGTTTTTTTTTAATGGATGGGCAGTGGTGTGACTTGTAAGGTTGTCCTGTAGCAAATTTAGCTATTTTGTTATAAAGTACAGTTTTGTACCTACCATAAATGTAGATGTTAGAGTGCTAATACAGCTGCAGTCATAACAGATGGGTTTTCCTGCCGTCAGGCGGGTCCTCGGTCGGCCAAATTCCAAATTCTAGGTCCGGTGTCGGTTGTCGTCGCTTCCTCCCTGACGTCAGTGCGACAGGAGTATAAAAGATCCAGCCGACGCCATTTTCTTCAGTTTTTCTTGCCCCAGATGTCAGGTGCCCCCAGAAGGAAGGCAATACATAAAATTATGTAATAATGCAATGCAATATAATCAAAAAACAGTAGTTGCAAGCAAATACACCATAAAAGAATACCCCTAGAGGGGAAGGAGGGAGGGAAACCTGGACTGCAGCTGTATTAGCACTCGAACATCTACATTTATGGTAGGTACAAAACTGTACTATGTTCATCGTGCATACAGCTGCAGTCATAACAGATGGGTAGAATCCCAAAGCTAAAAAAGGGGTGGTAGGCACTAGGTGGAACTAGGAGGAGCCAGGATGCCCTGCAAGACTGCAGTGGCAAAGCCTGCTCTAGATTTGGAGTATAATGGTAGGTGATAGTGCTTGGAGAAGGTATGAACGGAACTCCAAGTGGCTGCTTCCAAAATATCTTTGGTAGGAACCCCCCCGAGGAAAGCTGCAGAGGTAGCTGTGGCCCTTGTAGAGTGAGATCTGATGCCTGCAGGTACAGATTTACCATGAAAAGAGTAACAAAAGCGTATGCAGTGGGCTATCCACTTTGAGATTGTCTGCTTGGAAATAGGCTTCCCTTGAGCTCCTGCAGCATAGGACACAAAGAGTTGCTCTGATTTTCTGAAAGGCTTTGTTCTGTCCAAATAATAACGCAGCTGTCTGTGAATGTCCAAGGAATGTAGCAGTCTTTCCCCTTTGTTTTGAGGATTAGGGTAGAAGGTAGGTAAGTGGATAGCCTGATTCAAGGCTACCCTGGATACTACCTTTGGCATAAAGGACGGATTGGTTCGTAAGGTAACTCTGTCCTGATGGAAAATGATGAAAGGCTGCACAGCCATGAGGGCTTGTAGTTCCGAAACCCTGCGAGCTGAAGTGATTGCCAGGAGGAAGGCTGTTTTCCAAGACAAGTATTGCAGTTCTGTTGAAGCAGCTGGCACAAAAGGAGGCAAGGTCAGTTTTTCTAGTATGAAATTGAGGTCCCAAGCAGGTACTGGTTGTTTCCTTGTGGGTTTTATATTCTTAGCCCCTCTGAGGAACTGTCTTAAGAGGGGGTGAAAGAATAAAGGAGGATCAGTGTTTTATTCTGCAGAAATGGCTGAGGCATGGATTTTGATGGAGGAGAATGAAAGTCCATTGCTTAGCATCTCAGCTAGGTACTGTAATATTTGGGGTAAATTCAGTATTCAAGGATTCTGACCCCTTTTCTCATTCCAAGCACAAAACCGTTTCCATTTTGCAGAGTAGGCTTTTCTTGTAGAAGGTCTTCTGGCCTCCAAAATGACATCTTGCACCTCCTTGGAGAGTACGGCCTGTTGTGAATTTATGGAATCTTCCATGCGGCTAGATTGAGTGTTTTCAGCTGACTGTGTAGAGCTTTGAAGTTGTGCTGAGTCAGTAGAAGAGGCATTAGAGGCAGGATCCATGGTGGGGAATGCATCAGGCTTTTCAGGAGTGGGTACCAGTGTTGTCTTGGCCAGTCTGGAGCAATGAGAATCATCTTTGGTCTGTCTGCTCTGGTTTTTAATAGAACTTTAGGCAGCAGAGGGAGAGGTGGAAAGGCATAAACTGTCATTGTTACCCAAATGAAAGAGAGTGCGTCCACCTTTCAGGCCTGTGGATGAAAGGTCCTTCAGCAGAATTTTGCGAATTAGTGATTTCTGTGGGAGGCAAATAGATCTATGTCTGGCCTTCCCCATGCTTGAGTTATCCTTGTGAAAACTTGAGGATGCAACTTCCATTTGTGTGGATCTGTCATATTTCTGCTTAGGCTGTCTGCCAGTGTGTTTTCCCTGCCTGGCAGGTATTGTGCTTGAAGCTCAATTTGTAATTCTAGAGCCATGTTCCAAAGAGACATGGCTTGCCTGCATAGGGGGTATGAACGGGTACCTAGTTTGTTTATGTACCACATTACTGTGGTGTTGTCCGTCCTTATCAATAGCTGGCCTGGATGCAGTAGGTCTTTGAAATCTATAATAGCATTTATTACTGCTAGCATTTCCTTCTGATTGATGTGTAGGTGCTTTTCTTTTTGGGACCATTTGCCCTGAATGCACCGATCTGTCATGTGCGCCCCCCAGGCGTAGTCCGAGGTGTCTGTTGTGATGATTTGATTTGCTTGAGGCTTGCAGAATGGGAGACCTGTGTTTCTTTGGCATGCTTGAGCCCACCACAGAAATTCCTTTTGAAGACATGGAATTAGTGGTATTATTGTTTCCAAACTGTGGCTGTGTTGAGACCATAGGTTTTTTAGGTACCATTGAAGTTTCCACATATGCAGCTTTGCACATGGGATTAGTAGGATGCAAGATGCCATGAATCCCAGAGCCTGCAGGATTTTCCTTGCAGTCAGCCTGGTGAAAGTTGCCAGTTTTCTGAAGTATTGAGTTAGTTGCCCTTGTTTCTCTGGCGTGAGGTAGGCCATCTGGGTGTTTGTATCCAAGCTGGCACCCAGGAAAATTATTGTTTGAGAGGGTATTAGCCCTGACTTCTTTTTGTTGACTGTGTATCCCAGAGAATTCAACAGCATTATTATAAATGCCAGATGTTTCATAAGTATGTGCTTGCTGTCCGCTTGGATCAGGCAGTCGTCCAGATATGGGTATATTTGTATCCCTTGAAGTCTGCCGTAGGCGATTACTGATGCCAGGCATTTCGTGAACACTCTGGGCGCAGTAGATAAGCCAAAGGGCAATGCAGGGAATTGATAGTGGGTTGAACCTGCAAGAAATCTGAGGTATCCTCTGCAATCTTGTCTGATTGGGACATGCAGGTATGCCTCCTTGAGGTCCAATGTTACCAGCCAAGACTCCTTGCCCAGCTTGGGAAGAAGCTGCTGTAATGTGAGCATCTTGAATTTTGGCATGAGTAAAAAAGTGTTTAGGATGGATAGGTCCAAAATAGGTCACCAATCTTTTCCCTTCCTTGGTACCAGAAATAGTCTGGAATAAAAACCTTGACCCTGTTCTTGTACAGGTACCTCTTGAATAGCTTTCATGTCCATGAGATCTGAAATTTGTTTCTGTGCCTCTGCCCTTTGATTGTGTGGCAGGTTTGGCATGCCTCTCATTTTTGGAAGGGTGTGAAAGTGAAATCTGTAGCCTCTGTCTATAATGTCCAGGATCCATTTGTCTTTTGTGACAATATGCCAATTTTTCAAAAATAATGCCAGTTTTCCACCTAAAGGTGCTGCCATTTGAGCCTTGCTTGGCATGCAAAGGGGAAAGTCATTGGTTCTGCTTTCTGAATGGCTGTGAACTATCCTCACCACCTCTGTGTGGGTGCTTGCCATTGTCTGCCTCTAAATGATCCTTGAGACTGCCCTCGGGCGCCTGTATCTACCTCTTTGGGGTCTGTCTGTGGCTGGAAAGGACCAATTTTTGGAAGGCCAATTTCTACTGAAACGTGGAGGTTGTATCTGTAGGAAATCTTTTACTGTTTGCATTGATTTTGCCTTCTCCTCCATTTTCTTTAATACCTCCTCAGCTTTAACACCAAACAATACATCTTTTTTGCAGAGGGGCATCTAGTAATTTAGCTTTGACATGATCTGGTAAGGTTTGCTCTTTGAGCCAGACATGCCTACGTATGACTGATCCTGTGACAGCAGCTCTACATGAGGCCTCTACAGCATCAAAACCACATTGCAAGGTATGTTTACCCACTTGTTCTGCACTATGTATCAAATCCTGCAACTCCTTCAAGTCTGGTTGTTCAGGTTGTGACATTTTGTTTCTCAACTGTGATAACAGAAATTATTGGTACTTTAACATATGGAACCGACAGTTTAATGCGCTCATGGTTAAGGTGGCCGAGGTGTAAACCTTTTTCCCCCACCTCTCTAAAGCTCTGGAATCTCTCTCTGAAGGTAATGGATTTTTAGCAGTGGAGGCCTTAATTCCCTTGGGACCCTGTGATATAGTTTCTGGGTCAGCCGCATGGCTTTTGTATAGGAATTGGTGCGAGTCAGGAACCCGGTAATACCAGTCAGGCTTGACTGGAGCTGGAGGTAAAGAATCTGGGTTAAGGCAGGCCTCCGAATGTCTAAGACAGGAGGTATAGCCAGAGGCCTGTGCTGAGGAAGCAAGAGGAAATCCCTAAGCCTTTTCTTGGAGTCTGAGTACTCTTGGCCTTCCCACTGGAAGTGTTCCCTCAAGGTATGCAAGGTTTCCCCAAAAGAGTAATCCTCAGGGGGGGGGGAGACAGAGGGAATGGACTCCTCTGCATCAGAATCTTCAAAAGGGGAGTAAGATTGTTCCTGGTCTTCAGAATGTTCTGAAATAATGGAGGCCTGGTCTGAGGAGGGGGATTCTTCCTCCACTCTGGGTCTTTTGTCTGGGGGGGGGGTTGAGAACCCCTAATAAGAGTAATCAAATCCTCAGCCATTTTGAGCATCTGCTTTTTAGGCATGGGGCCTTGAGAAAGGCCCTGTGGAGCTTGTTTTTTAGCATGCATGGCTGATTTAGACTTAGTGAAAGCCTTGATGGAAAAAGAAGAGGAAGGCCTGTAGACACCTTGAGAGGTGGCAGGTCTATCTAAACTGAGTTTCACTGCCAATAGTGGCTTCGGTATCTGTAGTTGGGGTGTGGGCCGAAGAGCCTGCGACCTCAGGCACAGAAGACACTGCCAATGAAGTGTCGACGGTAGTCAGGGGCTGCGTAGGCGCCTCACTGAGAACCGGACCACCTGCAGTCAGTTTTGGCGTGGTGTCGGTAGAAGTCACGGACTTCGTAAGTCGGTCCTTATCTTTCCGTCTTTTACTTAAAACTGGAGTCAGAGTATCCGACGACATAATGTAATTAATTTTTTTGTCAAAATAGTGTTGGGCGAACTCTGCCCGACGTTTAATAGTGCGTTTGTTGAATGTAGCACAAAAATGACAGGCCGAGACATCGTGGTCTGGGCCTAGGCAAGGAATGCAGAGGGGAAAGAAAATCCTTATGCGGTATTTGCTTCCCACAAGAAATGCAATTATTAACTTTGTCTGACATCGGTCTTAGGCAAGAAAAGTTTCCCCAATGGGGTACTTAGCTTTCAAGAAGACTTTGGCTGAAAAATATTCGTAATCTCAGGAGCTGGCCGACCAGCACTTGCAAACTGCTTCTGGCACCGCGCAGCAAGAAAGACTGAAGAAAATGGCGTCGGCTGGATCTTTTATACCCCTGTCGCACTGACGTCAGGGAGGAAGCGACAACCGACGCCGGACCTAGACTTTGGAATTCGGCCGACCGAGGACCCGCCTGACGGCAGGAAAACCCATCTGTTATGACTGCAGCTGTATGCACAATGAACCTCACTGACAATTTGTTTTCAAGGGAGGAATTTAGATTAGTTAGAATAGAGAAGGGAAGGTAAAGGGTAAGATGGGGCAAGTTTAGCTTTAGAAGAGTTGGTTAGGAATTGTTTAGTCCTGTACAGCATGCCTAGTTTTTGGTGGGTTAGTTTGATGGTGTTGTTTATGTGCAGATCACATTTGAGATTATCTATTGTGACACCTAATAGTTTAGAAAGAGAAAAAGCTTCAATTTCTGTATTGTTTAATTATGTTATTTTAAAGTTTAGTTCATCTAGAGACTATTGTTTGGGAAAAATAACAGCTGTTTTGTTTTTTGGGCATTTAGTAAGAGTTGGTTGTTGGGAAGGTAGCTGGCGATGGGAGTTAAAAATGTCTTGTGTTGGGGTTTGTAGACTGAGCCCTATGGAACTCGTGTTGACAGGTAGATAGGGGGATTGAGTGGAGTCCCATTTAACAGACTGGTGTCTACTGGAGAAGCATAATATGGTATTGCTGGCAGAACCAAGGAGAGAGAGTTGTGATAATAGGGATGAGAAATGGTATCAAACACTTTAGAAAGATCAAAAAAAAAAAAAAGGGGGTTGAGACAAAATTACCATCTCTCTGGCTTTATTGGCTGAATCAGTGAAAGTTAAGAAAGAAGTAGTGGTAGTGTGTGTGTGTAGGTCAGAATCCGTGCTGAGAGGGAGAAAGAAGTGCATTTTTACTTTAAGTGATTAAGGAATGTGGATGCAATGTTCTAGAATTTTGGATAGTGGTGACAGTATGCCAATAAGTCTGTGGTTAGATAGTTCTGTTGCGTTCCCACCCTTGTGAAGTGGAATAATGAAGATTTTTTCCACAGGACAGGGACATAAGCTTTACTGATTGATCTACTGATCAGTAACGAGAGGGTAGGTTTGGAACCAGCAGCAATTTTTATAAATTAGTTGGAGAGATTATTGGAAGAACAGTAAGGTTTGAGCTTACTAAGGAGGTTTTTAATGAGTGATGTAGGAACAAGTTTGAGAGAAAGGTGACTGTGAGGGGGATATGGGAAATGGGGGGGGGGGTAGCAGAAGTGGAAGAACTTATGGTCACAATGCTTTCTATGAAATGTATTAAACATGGAGGCTACATTAGCAATGGTGTTGTCAGTAGAAGGCTGTGGCACATAATTCGTGCCAGGATGGTGTGTTTTTTTTTTTTTTTTTTTAAAAACAAGAAACATCTTTACTAAACCATCACTTGTGACATAAGCAGTCATGCATTTATATAAATGAAAACAGACCACACCAACACACTCCTAATTGCCAAGCATTTTACATCACAAACCAGATGCAAACATTATACACCACTTATAATACACCCAATCATTTTCAAACAATACATAGCCTATTTAACTCCTGCCTTCTTTTAGACCTCATTCCTCCCATGTAAATATTGTTCCCACAATTCCCATTTTTCCAATATAGCCTGCTCCTGCTCTTCTAAAAGATCTCAATTCCAGTTGTTTCATCACTGTTACTATATTCACTGCTTCCAATATAGTTGGTTAACATTTTGATTTCTAGTTTCTAACTGCTTTTTTTGCAGCTACCATAGACACAGCAAGACCTTAACATGTATAGGCAATTCTGATTCTGTATCACAGCTCAGAAAAATCTCTCATCACACCAATCCGCTCACCCAGTATTTGACACTGCATCCCTCAGGAAATCCATAAGGTCTGCCAACCCACTGCACTCCCAGAAAACATGTTCCCAATTACCTCATTCTTCCAGTCGATTTGGGGTATAAAGAATCTATGTAAACATTTCCAAGCAAAAATCCTAAATCTTCTAGATTTTGTTGCACATTTGAGACATACATATATCCTCCCATTGCTTCCTTGTGAATTGCTTTATCCAATCTCTCTTCCCAATCTTTTCAAACCTCCTCTGAGTTATCATGCAATATTTTATATGCTCTACTAATTATTCATTTTTAATGGCAGCTTGGTTTCTAGACTACTAAAAACTCTGCTAGTGCTGGTCTTTCATTTATGACACCCCCCCATTTCTGTTTGCCTATACTCTGATATCAATCTTTGATAGGGAAGGCAATCTCTAAGCTGGAGTCCAAATAAATTCGTGTCCTCTTCCTATTCTATTACCTTTCCCTCTCTAATTATATGCTCCCAATACCTTGGTTCCTGTGCCAGTTTAGTTCCAGCCCCCTCTTGCCTATTATCTGTATCGCTAATTGCAGTCAACCCTATCAGCAGAATCTTTTCTCCATTCCCATGTTGATTTAGTTCTTAGAATTTCTATTTTCTGCTATTTTACAGATGTAATATTCTACAGGATTGTTCTCCTTAAAGGCCTGCATCCAAAATCCCAGTCGCTCCTTGTTTGAGTTTCACCCCCCGCTTCAATCATCCCCTTCCACTTTAAATTAGTTTTCTGCATGTGCAATTTATAGGAGCCTTAACTGTGTAGCTCTGAAATACCCCTTCAAATTGGGTAATCTGCCCTGTTTTACTGGAAAAATCAACATCCCACTTGACTCACCATCTTCCCCTCCCAGATAAAGTCCTTTGGCTATTAACTGCTGTCCAGAACCTCCTCTGGTTGATAAAAAATATGCCTGACCTGTGTACAACAATGTTGACTGCTTGCATCTTAATATCCATATAACAAAGCTTCCATTTTCTCAGTTTTTGTATCATCTTTTAGCCTCTCCCCACCAGAATCATTTTTAATCCATTTACTGAAATACTTAATTTTATCATTGCCCCATAAATGCAGTTACTGCTGAACCAATTTGTGTGGACACATAATTTACCACTATCGTCTTTGTTTTAGTTTCATTAATTTTGTACCTTGAAACTATCTGAAACTATCTGAAAATGTTGAACAGCATAATGTCTCTTTCCAGTTTTATCAGATATAAAATATCTGCAAATAGTCAGCTTTTCTTGACTACCATATCAATTATATCCTTGAATTTCTGGGCCCCTTATTTTCTTTGCCAATGGAATCAAACAAAGGGAGATAGGACACCTTGCCTAGTTCCTCTGCTTAAGCAGAAATTATCAGAAAGGAGACCCCCCCCCCCTTTTAATTTTTGCCTCAGATCCATCATATATCCTCCTAATCAACCTTGTAATTTTTTCAGGAAATGTAAAGGCTTCCATCGTCCTGCTCAAAAAGTCCCAGCTTACTCTGTCAAATGCTTTCTCAGCATAAAGACCCAACAACAATGTATTTTCTTACACTTTGCTTCCTTCTGGATCATCAATATTCTGTTAATGTTGTCAAATGCCTTGCCTCCCCCTCCACAAACACACACTGATCCATCAGTTTTGTTATTTTTTGTCATTCTTTTAGCCATTATAGACATGAAAACTTTATAAACATGATTTAGTATAGAAATGGGCCTGTATGAAGCTCTGATGGATCGTTACCCTCTTTAGGTATTACAGCTACCACTTTCTTCCAGGATGTTGGTACTGCTGCCCTCTTAAAATACCATTAACAAACCCTTCCAGATCTTTATCAGTTTCTTCCCACCTAACTTCCACAGGAATACCATCTATTCCCGGTGACTTTCCTGTAGATTGGTTATACATCACAATTTTTATTTAATCTCCTCCTATCCTGGTTAGTAATTGAGCCACATCTACCACTAATCTGTGGGTGGGTGCAGCTATGGTGAAATACCTGCTGCATTTTCTGTTTTGCAGAGAGGTTACAGCAAGGGGTGCCCCAGTTATTGAATATTTTGTTCGCAATCTCTGGAATGAGAAAGCACTTGTAAGGCAAAAGATTCCTACTGAACCTGTCCACAAAGGAATGTGTTGCTGTTGTCAGAAACCAATGAGAGGCCATCACCCATTCCCACACCCACCTTACATAATGGGTATGACTTGGTCTCCCTTGCTGATGTACCAGACTAGTGTCATGCTGTTTGACTAGATGTCACTCCTGGAGGGAGAATGTCCTGCCACACAAGGAGAACCACCATCTCCTTTATCTGAACACAAGCTTCTTTTTCTGTCCAAACAAATAATCCAAAACAGGAATCCAGGCACATCAGAGCTGGAAATAATCCAATATCCAAGTTATAATGTAAAAAAAAAAAAAAAACCTTTTAATATTGGCACTCTCATTCACATAAATAAAATATACTACTTCAGACAAGTAAAACGCATTCAAATGAGCACTTAAATACATTTCCTGATTCATGAATCACAAACCCACCCTAGGAAGTCATGTGATTATTTCCCATAGTTCATTCATAAACACATTATTCAAGTTTGATATAAAAAAAAATACAAACAATATATATACAGTTTCTTTAGACCCACTTGAGCATGTCACATCTTAAAAAAAAAACTTCACCCTAAAAAGTTTTGTAAGATTGCCACAATATCTCACAATTGGATTTGATGATACATTGAGGGTCTGACTAATACACTTTTTTTTATCTTTGACATGTTTTTGGCTAGATTTCACAGGTCGTGTAATAAATTTATTTTTCATGTAAATATTCCAGGCCTCATCTCTGTTGCACATAATCAATTTTGTATGTGATAAGAACCAAGGAGAGAGATTACATTTGGTTCTCTTTTTTTTTTTTTTTTTGGGGGGGGGGCCTAGGCTGTTTTAATATGTTTAGAAATACTGAGTTGAAATTATCAACTGCTTCTTCAACAGGCAAGTATTTAAGGAAAGACCATTTTATAGAGCTCAGAATACTGTCAAAGGTAGGTCGCAATTTTAATTTTTTTTTTTGGGGTGGGGGGTCTAATGGTAGTGGAATGATCAGTGAGTACCGCTTATTCTACATAGTTATTTGGGTGGGATACTAAAATCCAGTCTATGGCTAAGCTAAAGAGGATGGATAAGTGGGGTGATGTCTTAAATGGGGGGAAAAAAAAACAGAGAGGCTGATACTGTAACAAGGAAAATGTGTGGATAGGTTTCAGCCAATCAGTATCACCACCTAAGATTATGGTTTCATGAGAGACTGGAAGAAACCAGGATAATATATTTTCTATAGCAGATAAACTTACCCAGTGAGCTATATTAGAGAGCAACAGCTTTAGGTTTGAGAGGAGTATTTCAGCATTAATGAAATTAGGAACGGCAGGGCTATAAGACATAAGGGAGTGATGGGGATGGTAAATTATGGGGACTCCAACTGTTTTTATTTAGAGAGTCTGTTCTAAACATGTTAAATCCTGGGGGAAGTAATTCAGTCTTTGATGTGAGGTTTGAGCCAAGTTTCAGAGAAGTGTATTGGTAGTACAGAGCAACAAAAAAAAAAAAAATGTAAATTTGCAGAACACTGGGAAGGATATGGTGAGCTAGAACTTCCAGTATCTTCACTGTTTAGAAGACAGCAACAGTAGGAAGTTTGTTAGGGGTGTCTATATCATGTTATCAAAATCTTACATCAAATCACTAAAGGTCAACCTCTAGTGATTGATGTAGTAAGCCAAAGGGTAGTGGCGAGAATTGGTAATGCAAATAGCCTGCTTTGAATCAGAGGTATCTTCTGCAAGATTCCCTGACTGAGGCATGCCTCTTAAGTCTAGAGTTACCAACCAGGCATTCCTGCTTAGCATAGGCAGTAGCTGTTGTAAAGTCAGCATTTTGAATTTTGGAATGCCCAGGAAAGTATTTAGAATGGATAAGTCCAGAACTGGACACCATGCTTTGTCCTTTCTGGGTACCAGGAAAAGTCATGAATAAAACCCTTGTCCTTATCTTGTACTGGTTGAACAGCCCCCATATCCATGAGGGACAGGACTTGTTTCTGGGCCTCTGCCCACTGATTTTGTGGCAGATCAGGCCATCCATTTGGAATTGGCAGGGTTGTGGAACTTAAATCTGTACCCCTGGGATACCATATTTAAGACTCACTTGTCCTGGGTAATTAGATGCCAATTTTGAGCATGAAGTGCTAGTTTTCCCCCAAAGGGGCTGCCAAAAGATAAGTGCTTGGAGATAGAAGAGGAAAGGCACTAAGGCTGTTTACTGTAGGGTGGTACTTTGCTACCTCCTGCTTTGGAGGTGAAGGCACCCCACTGTTTTGTCCTGTAAGATCCTTGTGACTGAAACCTGGAGCCTTTGGAGCGTCTGGGTTTGGCCTAAGCAGCTCCGTTGGACATTGGAAAGGACCAATTTTTAGTAGGGCAGTGTCTACTGAGCCTGGGTGGCTGCACTTGCAAGAAATCTTTTACAGTTTGCATAGATTTAGCTTTGTCTTCCATCTTTTTTAAAACCTCTTCTGTCGTATTACCAAAGAGACTGTCCTGCTGTAAAGGAGCATCCAACAATTTAGCTTCAACATGATCAGGCAGATTTTGCTCCTTGATCTAAGCATGCCTTCTTATCACAGATCCAGTTACAGCAGCCTTACAAGAGGCCTCCAAGGAATCAAAACCACATTGCAAAGTATGCTTTCCAACCTGTTCTTCTGAATGCAATAACTCCTGTAACTTTTCTACAAAATCAGAAATCATCATTTTCTGGTTCAAGTAAGCCCATAACATGCTGTTGATATTTAAGTATATGAAACTGACAGTTTAAAGCCCTGATTGCCAAGGTTGCAGACGTATAAACCTTCTTACCCCATCTATCCAGCACCCTGGAGTCTATCTGAAGGGGTAGGATTTTTAGCTGTAGAAGCCTTTACACCCTTGGGACCCTGAGAAATAGTTTTAGGGTCAGCAGCAGGATTTTTGAAAAGAAATTTGTGGGAGTCAGAAACCCTGTAATATCTGTGGCTTACTAGGAGCCAGAGGCAAGGAATTAGGAGCCATGCTCGATTCTGAGAAAACATCAACAACGTCTAATACAGGAGGTATAAGCCAACAGCCTATACTGAGGAATAAGAAACTCCCTAAGCCTCTTTTTGGATTCTAAGTCCTGACTCTCGCAATGAAAAAATGTTCCCTTAAAGTATGCAAAGTCTCTCCAAAAGAGAAATCCTCAGGAGAAGCAGAAGGGATGGATTACTCTGCATCAGAGTCCTCATAAGGTGAGATAGAAAATTCCTGATCAGAAGAAATGGAAACCTGATCTGAAGATTCATAATCAGTGCCTTGCCTAGGCCTCTTAGCAAGGGGGTAGGGGGTTGGGATCCCCTGATCAAGGCAATTAAATCTTCAGCCATTTTGATCATTTGTTTTTTTTAGGCACAGGGGCCAGTACACATGGCTCATGCGTTGGTTTTTTAGACATAGATGTAGGTTTTGGCCTTGATTTTGATGATAGTGTCAGTTTAATACACAAATGAGGCCAAAAAACACCCTCAGAAGCCGGTGCGTGCTCAGCAGCTCCGACCCATCCAAGGGAGAGAAATCTGCAGGTTTAATACTTGCAGAATCTCGTGGCATACCAGCCTCCAAATGGGTCTCAGTAGAGGCCTGCAACTAAAAAGTAGTGGGATCAGGGGCTGCGAAAGCACCTCGCTTAATACAAACGAACCGGCGACTGGCTTAGAAGCTTTGTCAGTTTTGGACCTTGACAGTCTGTCTTTTTCCTTGATTTTTGTGAATTCTGGTAGTCGGATTGATAATCGACAATTCAGGACAGTTAAATCTTTAAGCAAAAATATACAGACGCTTGGTTAAATTTACCACAAAACAGACAGCAAGGCACGTTGTGATCAGGGCCTCAGCAAGGAATACAGTACAAATGAAAATCCTTATGAGGTATTTGCTTCCCACAAGTAATGCAATTATTAACTTTTACTGACATCAGTAAGGAGCAAGAAAAAGTTTCCCCAATGGGGTACTTGGCTTTAGTTTGAAGACTTCGGTTCTGATACTCAAACAAAAATTTCAGGAGTAGGCCAACCGGCACTTGCAAACTGCTTCTGCTTCGGGAACCACGCAAGAAAGACTAAAATGGCATCGGCTGCATGTTTTATACCAGATGACCTGACAACATGGAAGAGGAGACGGCAACCGACACAGGACCCAAGACTTTACTCAGGCCGACTGAGGGCAATCTGCCAGCAGATTACCCAAATGTAATGACTGCAACAGTGAAACATGAAGAACATGCAGTCTTAGACAAAAAGACAGGATCTGTTCTGAGAGACGCGTCTTTATGAAAAGAAAGATAGGAAAGTACCGAGGATAAAGCCTGCAGTACTGACAACACTGGCCAAAGTAACAGCCACCAGGAAGAGCCTTTCAAGGAAACTGTTGCTGAAGGTTCAAAAGGAGGTCCAGCAATCACTTGAAGCATAAAACAGCAGATCCCAGAGGACTGGGATCTTGGACAGAAGGCTGCAATAAAAACAATTTCCTTGAGAAAAGCCTATGAAACCTTTAAAGTCACTACTGGCATACATTATCTGTACAAATGTGAACGTCCGAATTGCTGCCAACTGTACCCTGATAGTGGAATAACTAAATCCTGAATGAAATAAGTCAGCAAGAAAATCAAGGATAGCCTCCAATAGTGCCGAAAAGGGGTCCAGACCCTTACAAGTCCAAAGACTTAAGAGTCTTCACTTGCTAGTGTAGACCGAGTAAATGGCTCCTGAGAGGACGACAAAAGGTGGACTGTCTGAAAGCCTGGGATCTCTGGCCATCAAGGGAATTGGAGGAACCATGCTGTTAGACCTATCCTATCATCGCACACTTCCTATCATTGCACACTTAAGTCCAATGGATGAGAAAAAATCCAGAACCCAGGGAGAATATTTCATAAAAGGCCATAGCAAAAGGGAACCACACCGATTAGGGCCAGAAAGGAGGAGTAAGGATTAAAGTTACTCTGCAACGAGCAATCTTCTGCAGGAACTTTAAATGGAGTTGGAGAATATGCACATGGAAGACCAGAGGGTCAAGCATACAAAAAAGCATCCCCTGTTGACAGTTTCTTTAGGGGAACCAAGGCATAACTGCTGAACTTGGTGTTGGAAGGGGAGGCAAACAGATCACAACACAGTGCCCCACAGCCAAAATATAAAGAGCAACACACTGATTTAGGAATGATTCAAAAGGAAGAATGCTCCTGCTCAGATTGTCCTGTAAACTGTTGGACCGCGCCAGGATGTGCATTGCTACCAGAAACAGAGATTAAATCACGAAGTCAGCAAGGGAATGAAGAAAGGGGCTGGAACCAAGGTATTGGGAGCAAATAACTAGACAGGTGATAGAATGGGAAGATGCCAAGAATGTAAGTGCACTTCAGGTTAGAGTTGGCATTCCCTATAGAGGATTGACAGATTACAGACACAAAGTAAGGGTCCTAAACAAAACACCGGCAGCATTTTTAGTAGAATCTAGAATAGCTGCCATTAAAAAAGGAATACAGAGCATATAAAATATTCCATGACAACTATAAGAATCAGAGGAGGTTACAAAGAATTGGGAAGAGCGACTGGATAGCAATTCACAAAGAAACAATGGGAGGATATATGTACTTCTCCCACATATGCAACAAAATTTAAAAGAAAGAAGATTTAGGATTTCTGCTTGGAAAAGTTTGCATAGATTTTTAATACCCCAAGTAGACTCCAGAGAAAGTACATTTATGTACACTTAACATAAATGTAGATTCTCAAGTGCATTCACTGCTTCAGTCATCACACTTGAGTTATCTGCCTGAAGGTAGCCCTCTGTCGGCCCGAATACCAGAGTCTCGGGTATTTGTGTCGGATGCTGTCACTTCTTCCATGACATCAGGGGTATAAAAACAGGCAGCAAACACCAATACATCAGTTTTTCTTGCCCCAAATGTCAGGATCCCCCAAATAGGGAGCTACTATATAGTGTGGAAACCACCACCAGTAAAAGGTAAATAGCAATACCATTAGGAATAGCCATAGAGAGGCGAGAGAGAAACAGGGTTGGAGGGAGGGAAGCCAGGTCTGCAACAGTGAATACACTCAAACATCTATATTTATGGCAAGTGTACACAACTGTACTGTGTTCTGTATTTCACTGATGCAGTCATCACACTTGGGTTGATTCCCAAAGCTGACAGGGGGGTGGAAGTAGTCAAGAAGAGTTAGGGCTGGCTATTAGGCCCTGCAAGACTGCTGTAGCAAATCCTGCCCTGGACTTGGAAAATATAGGCAAATGGTAATGTTTGAAGGTGTGTACACAACTCCAGGTTGCAGCTTCCAGAATGTCCCTGCTAGGAACTTCTGAGAGAAATGCTGTAGAGGTAGAAGTAGCCCTAATGGAATGTGTTCTGACCCCGAGGGGTTGGTTTTCCATGGTGCTTGTAGCAGAAATGGATGCAGTGTGCTATCTATTTAGAAATGGTTTGTTTAGAAATGGCCTTGCCCTCTGCCCCTATTGCAAAGCTGACTGGCAGCGGGTCAGATTTTCTGAAAGGCTTAGTCCTATCAAGGTAGAACCTGAGCTGTCTGTGCACGTCAAAAGAGTGCAGCATCCTCTCCCCTTTATTCTGAGGGTTAGGGAAGAAGGTTGGCAACTGGATAGATTGGTTTACGGCCACACTGGGCACCACCTTAGGCATAAAGGGCAGGTTAGTCTTGAGGAAAACCCTGTCAGCATGGAAGATGAAGGGTTCCACAGCCATCAGTGCCTGTAGCTCAGACACTTCTCGCTGAAGTGATGGCTAGGAGCAAGGCTGTTTTCCCAGAGAAGAATTTTAACTCTGCTGAAACAGCAGGTTCAAAAGGGGGAAGCATGAGCTTTTCCAATACAAAGTTAAAGTCCAAAGCAGGGGTGGGTGCTCTCCTTGGGGGCCTTAAGTTGTTAGCCCCCCTCAGGAACTGTTTGATGAGAGGGTGAGAAAAATAGCGGTGGCCCAGTGTTGTAATGAGCCGAAATGGCAGAGGCATGAATCTTAATGGAGGATAGGCTTCTGGAGTAGCTCTGCTAGGTAATCCAGGATTAGAGGTAAGGAGGGCACAGCTGTGTCCTTCCCTTTAGACTGAATCCAAGAACAATATCTTTTCCACATCGGATTTCCTAGTACTAGGCTTTCTGGCTTCAAGAATGACATCCAGCACCTGTTTACTTAGGGTTGCTGGTGGAGCATTCAAGGAATAAGCCAGTCTGCAAGATTTAGTGTTTGTAATTGTGGATGCAAAATCTGTCCCTCCTGCTGTGACAGCAGGGGAGGGGTCTGGTGTAGGTGGCACAGTTGTCAGGCTGTACATGAGTGGGTACCAGTGCTGGCATGGCCAGTCCTGGGTCTGGTGTAGGTGGCACAGTTGTCAGGCTGTACATGAGTGGGTACCAGTGCTGGCATGGCCAGTCCTGGGCAATCAGAATTGCCCTTGGCCTCTCATCTTGAGCAGTACTCTTGGGGGAAAGGCATAGATTGAGAGGTTTTCCCATTTAAAAGGATAGGGCATCCACTTCCCAGGCCTTGCTGTGAGGGTTCCTGGAGCACAATTTGCTTAACTGGTAGTTGTGGGGGGAGGCAAAGAGATCCACCTCTGGATCAGGAGGTTGAAGGCGCTGGGCTCCAATTTCCACTCGTGTGGGTCTAGGAGATTTCTGCTCAAGTCGTCTGCCAGTGAATTTTGTTTGCCTGGCAGGAATAGAGTTTGTAGATGGACTTGGTTGTCCAAAGCTGTGCTCCACAGAGTTATGGCTAACCTGTAGAGTGGTTAAGAATGCCCCCCCACTTGTTTATGTACCACATAACTGTGATCTGTTTTTATTAGAAGTTGTCCTGGAAGGATTAGGTATCTGAAAGCGGTCAGAACATTCTGTACAGCTAGCATATCCTTCTGGTTGATGTGCAGGAGAATTTGGCTTGGGCTCCAGTGGCCCTGAAGGCATTTGCTGGCCATGTGGCCACCTATGCATAGTCTGATTCGTCTGTGGTCAGGTTTTAGGCAGCGTGGGGTACAGTAGAATGCAGTCCCTTGTGATTGGATGCTTCTGCCCACGAAAGGAACTCTGCCCCTCAGACAAGGTACTATAGGAACAACTGTTTCCAGGTCCTGATAATGTTAGCACCAAAGACTTTCTAAGTACCACTGAAGTTTCCTCATATGCAGTCTTGCATATGGAATTAGCAGAATACCATATGCAGTCTTGCATATGGAATTAGAATACATGAGGCCATGAACACTAGGGCTTGGAGTATTTTTCTTGCAGTTAGCTGGGTTCTGATGGCCATTTGCTTGAAGCAGTCCATCAGATAGACTTGTTTTTCTGAAGTGAGAAATGCCATCTGGGAAGCTGTGTCCAAGCTTGCTTGCAAGAATACAACCTTTTGACTGGGCACCAGTTGTAATTTCTTTTAGTTGACGGTGTACCCAAAAGTAGTAAGAAGACTTCTTACAAATGCCAGGTGCTGAAGCAGCAATTCCTAGCTGTCCACCTGAATCAGACAGTCATCCAAGTATGGGTAAATTTGGATATTTCTCTGCCTGCAGTATGCAATGGCTAGAGCCAGGCATTTTGTGAATACCCTGGGTGCAGTAGATAAGCCAAAGGGAAGTGCAGAGAGCTAATGCATAGATCCTGCCCTGAAACGTAGATATTTCCTGCACGATTCCCTGATGGGGATGTGAAGATAAGCTTCTTTCAAGTCTAGGGTGACTAACCAGGCATCCTTTGCTAGCAAAGGGAGAAGCTGTTGCAGGGTAAGCATCTTGGGACCACCAGGAAGGTGTTGAGAATTGAAAGATCCAGGATTTCACCAAGAGCGCCCTCTTTCCTGTGTACCAGGAATAGTCTAGAGTAGAAACCCTGCCCCCCCCCCATTCTACTGGAACTAGCTGAATAGTTCTGATATTGAGCAAGGGAAAAAAAACATAGTTTTGAGCCTCTGCCCACTGGTCTGGAAACCCGCTTGGAGTTGGCAGTGAATGGAAATAAAATTTGTACCCATAGGATACAATGTTGAGGACTCATCTGTCCTGAGTGATGAACATCCAGTTTTTTGCATGAAGGGCAAGTTTTCCTCCAAAGGGCACAAGCAATTGGGCAGGGCTGGGAGATGGAGTTTAAAAGTCAGTGAACTTCTTTCCATAGGGAGGTGGCTTACCACTCCCTGTTTTAGGGGTGGGAGCACTCCATTGCTTAGATCTCTGCATACCCTGAGACTGCAGTCTGTGTGGTCCGTTTCCCCAGGTCTTGTTTGGGAAGGTCCGGAGGGGGCTGGAAAAGACCAGTGTTTTGAAGGGGAATGCCTATTGAATCGAGGTGGTTGCACTTTTAAGAATTATTTAACAGTTTGCATAGATTTAGCTTTTTCTTCTATCTTTTTAAGAACTTCAGCTTTGGTGCCACAGAAAACGTCCTTATTTAAGAGAGTCTAATTTGGATTTGACATGATCTGGGCAAGGTCTGCACCTTCAGCCAAGCATATCTTCTCAGTACAGAGCCAGTGACTGCAGCCCTGCTTCGAGCATCAAACCCACAGTGCAAAGTAGGCTTACTAACCTGGTTTGCGGAATGCATAAACTCTTGCAAATCTTTATTTTCTGCACAATCTGGAAATATTACCTTTTTTTGTTTAATGAGATCCACTATACGTTGCTGGTACTACAGCATGTGAAACTGGCAATTCAATGCCCTGATAGCAAGAGTTGCAGAGGTATATACCTTCTTACCCCATATGTCTAAAGCTCTGGAATCCCTGTCCGAAGTGGTAGGATTTTTGGCTGTAGTAGCCTCAATACCTTTAGATCACATCCCTGGGAAATCATCTCTGGATCAGCAGTAGGATTCTTTAAAAGAAACTTGAGGGGAATCAGGTACTCAGTACCTGTCCGGTTTCCTAGGGGCCGGAGATAAGGCATCTGGAGTTAAGACTGGATTCCAAGAAAACAACATCTAGGACAGGGGGAATAGCTAAAGGCCTGTGCTGAGGTAGCTCTAAAAATTCTCAGTCTCTCTTTTTGGACTGAGGTTAGTCTTAACATTCCCAATGGAAATGCTCTTAAAGTATGCAAGGTTTCACCAAAAGAGAAATCCTCCGGAGGGGAGGCAGAGAGAATGGATTCCTCTGCATCTGAATCCTCATAGGCTAAGGGCATGTCCTGATGAGAAAGGTCAGTCATCGGACTCCTGGTTTGTAGAATCTGAAGGCAACTGAATTCTTAGTCTCTTAGCAGGGGAAGTTTGGCTTCCCCTAATTAGCATTATAAGGTCTTCAGCCATTCTAAGCATCTGTTTGTGGCATGGGAGCCTGAGCATGCGCTTTGGTCTGTTTTCTAGGCGTAGTGCATACTCTGGGCCCAAGAAACTCTGTAGTTTTGGCTAAAAAAAAAAAAAAGTCTCTAATTTGAACATCGGTAGGACAGAAAACACCCTAAGAAGCCCGTGCCTGCACAGCAGCTCCAGACCCATCCAAGGTAGAGACATCCGCTGGTTCCATAGTCGAAGAAGCATCTCTCAGCATACCGAGCTCCGAATGGGTCTCAGCAGAGGCCTGCAAATCCACAGAAGTGGGAACCAGGGGCTGCAAAGGCACCTCACTGAGTACCGGCAAACTGGCAACTAGCTTAACAGAAGCATTGTCAGCTGTTTTGGACCTATGTGGTCCATCTTTATCCTTATGTTTTTTCAGATGATCAGTAGTCTGGCGGCTTACCGAAGCCATTTCGGAATGTGAAGAAAGAGCGAAAGAGCGAAAGAATTTAGCAACAAAAATAGCCCAAATGGTTCAGGCATTAAACAAGGCAGAAAACAGACAGCGAGGGATGTTGTAGTCTGGGCCTAAACAGGTGACGCAGTAAGAATGAAAATCTGTGAGGTATTTGCTTTCCACAGGCAAGACAATTGTTAACTTTTTCTGACATTCGTTAGCGCAAGAAAAAAAGGATCCCAAACAGGATACTTAGCTTTAGAAGACTTCAGGATTATTAACTCGAATAACGAAAATTTCAGGTAGCGGCTGACTGGCACGTGCAAACTGCTTCAGGCTCCTCCTCAGCAAGAAAGACTGGGGTAATGGAATCAGCTGCCTGCTTTTATACCCCCTGACATCATGGAAGGTCTTGCAGGCTTTACAGTGGCTGCCAAAAAAGCAATTACTAGAAAAATGGAAATCAAAATCGAATCCAACTATATTAGAAGTAGTAAATATAGTAACAGATAAACAATTGGAATTTAGACAGTTAGAAAAAGGTAGGAAAAAAATACAAGAAAAATGGGAAATGTGAACACAATACATACATGGAAGGAATGAGGTTTAAAAGCCTCCAGAAAGTACAGTTTTGTACCTACCATAAATGTAGATGTTAGAGTGTTCACCCTGCTGCAGTCATCACACTTGGGTTATTCCTGCAGTCAGGCGATCCCAGTCGGCCCGAATTCCAAAGTCTTGGTCCGGTGTCAGTTGCTGTCGCTTCTTCCGACGTCAGTGCGCCTGGGGTATATGAAGCATCAGACGCCATTTTCTTCAGTTTTTCCAACCCCAGATGTCAGGTGCCCCCAAATAGGTAGGCTATATATACACACACATATAGCTATATAAAAATAAAACAAAACCCTTAGGCACAAGCAAATACATCAGAGGTAGTATAGGATAGAGTGGTAGAGATAAGTTCAGCTAGTTCAGAGGGGATGGCAGGAGGGTAACCTGGACTGCAGCAGGGTGAACACTCAAACATCTACATTTATGGTAGGTACAAAACTGTACTATGTTCGTGTTACCCTGCTGCAGTCATCACACTTGGGTTGTGAATCCCAAAGCTAAGGATGGGAGGCGGAGTCAGGGTTAGAAGAAGCTAGTAAGCCCTGCAAAACCAGCTCTAGTCTTAGAGTATAGAGCCAAGTGATAATGTTTGGAGAAGGTGTGCACTGAACTCCAAGTAGCAGCTTCCAGAATATCCTTGGTTGGCACTCCCCTAAGAAAGGCTGATGTAGCTGTAGCCCTGGTGGAGTGGGACCTAATGTTAGCAGGTACTGGTTTCCCATGATGTATGTAGCAAAAACATATGCAATGCCCTATCCATTTTGAAATGGGTCTGTTTTGAGAGTTTTTCCTTGTGATCCTGTAGCATAGGCTACAAAAAGCTGGTCAGTTTTTCTGAAAGCCTTAGTTTTATCCAAGTAATGTAATTGCCTATGAAAGTCCAAAGAGTGCAGGAGTCTTTCTCCTTTGTTCTGGGGATTTGGGAAGAAGGTGGGCAAGTGAATGGTTTGGTTTAGGGCCACACTGGACACCACCTTTGGCATAAAGGAAGGATTAGTTCATAGAGAGACTCTGTCTTGATGAAAAATGATGAAAGGTTCCACCGACAGTGCCTGTAGCCGAGACTCTTCTAGCTGAGGTTATTGCTAGTAGTAGGGCAGTTTTCCCATGAAAGAAATTTTAAGTCAGCTGAAAAAGCTGGTTCAAAGGGCGGCAGTGTAAGCTTTTCCAGAGCAAAGTTTAGATCCAAAGTAGGTGTTGGAGCTCTCCTTGGCGGTCTTAAGTTCTTAGCCCCTCTGAGGAACTGTCTTAGGAGTGGATGTGAGAATAAAGGAGTTTCCATGCTGTAATGAGCTGAAATTGCTGAGGCGTGGATCTCAACAGATGAAAAGGAAAGTCCTTTGTGTAACATCTCGGTTAAATATTGTAGAATCTGAGGGATTTTGGATCAAGGGGGTTTAGGCCTTTAGCCTGGTTCCAGGTGCAAAATCTTTTCCATTTGTCTGAATAGGTTTTCCTGGTGCTGGGCCTCCTGGCCTCCAGAATGACATCCATAACAGCTTTGGATAAAGGTGTTGGCTGGCTGTTTAGGTAATTTGCCATGCAGCCAGGTTTAAAGACTTGAGCTGGCTATGTAGAATCTGATGGTCTCACTGGGTGAGCAAGTGAGGAATGTGTGGCAAAATCAATGGTGGGCCATGTTCCTTAAAATTGGGTACCAATGCTGGCATGGCCAGTCTGGTGCAACGAGTATAATTTGTGGCCTCTCTAATCGGACTTTCAGCAGTACCTTCGCTAGAAGAGTTAGTGGAAGGAAAGCACACAGTTAATGTTTTCCAACTGAATGAGGGGACGTCCACTTTCCAAGCTAGTAGATGGGGGCTTGCAAACAGATCTATGTCTGGGCATCCCCATTTTTGAGCCATCATTGCAAATACTTGTGGATCTAGTTTCCATTCGTGTGGATCCATGTTGTTTCTGCTTAGGCCTGCCAATGTGTTTTTCTTTCCTGGCAGGAATTGTGCTTGTAATTGAACCTGGTAAGACAGTGCAGTGTTCCACAAGGTCATTGCTTGCCTGCATAGAGGGTAGGAATGTGTGCCCCCTTGCTCGTTTATGTACCACATGACTGTGGTATTGTCCGTCTTTTTTAGTTGTCCTGGGTGTAGAAGGTCCTTGAAAGCTGTTAGGGCATTCTATACTGCTAGCATTTTTCAATTGATATGCAGATGCCTCTGATCTATAGTCCATTTGCCCTGAATGCACTGCCCTGCCAGGTGTGCTCCCCAGGCATAGTCCGATGCATCTGTTGTCATAGTTTGCCTGGCTGTGGGTAAGGTGAAAGTGACTCTTGTTGAGGTGACACGCCTGTGCGCCCACCATAGAAACTCCTGTTGAAGGCAGGGAATGAGTGGTATCATTGTTTCCAAGCTGTGGCTGTGCTTCAGGTACCATTGTAATTTCCTCATATGCAGTTTTGCAAATGGTATTAGTAGTATGCAAGATGCCATGAATCCCAAGGTATGGAGAATTTTTCTTGCAGGGAGTTGGGTCTTTGTTGCCATTATTTTGGAATATTGAAACAGCTGTCGTTGCTCGTCTGGCGTGAGATAAGCCATCTGGGCCGTTGTATTCAAGCTGGCACTCAGGAATATGTTTTGTGAGGGCACTAGTTTTGATTTTTCGTTTACTGTGTACCCTAGGCAACTTAGGTGTTTGACAAATGCCAGATGCTTTAAAAGAATGTCCTTGCTTTCTGCTTGAATAAGGCAGTCGTCCAGGTATGGGTATATTTGAATTCCTCTGTCTGCAGTATGCAATTACTGGTGCCAGGCATTTTGTGAAGACCCTGGGCGCAGTAGATAAGCCAAAGGGCAGTGCAGAGAATTGATAATGCATTGAACCTGCAATGAAGCAGAGGTATCTTCTGCAATTTTGTCTGATAGGGACATGCAGGTATGCCTCCTTGAGGTCCAAAGTGACTAGCCAAGCATTCTTGCCCAGCATGGGAAGATGCTGTAGTGTTAGCATCTTGAATTTTGGTACTTGCAGATAGGTGTTCAGAATTGAAAGATCCAGAATGGGTCTCCATGCTTTGTCCTTTCTTGGGACTAGGAAGAGTCTTGAGTAAAATCCTTGTCCTTGCTCCTGTGTAGGTACCTGTTGAATGGCTCATGTTCATGAGAGCTGTAATTTGTTTTTGTGCCTCTGCCCATTGATTTGGTGGCAGGTTTGTCATTCCTTTGATGCTTGGTAAGGTATGAAAGTGGAAACTGTATCCTTGAGAGACTATGTTTAGAACCCATTTGTCTTTTATGATGATGTGCCAGTTGTCTGCAAAAAATGCTAGCTTTCCTCCCAAGGGAGTTGCCAGGAGAGATTTGCTTGGGAGTCTGAGAATAGTCATTGTGTTGGTCTTCTGCTAGCTTGGGTCCTGTCTTTTCCTCCTTTCTGGGTAGCAGAACCCCATTGGCGAGGTTTGTAAGGGCCCTGTGACTGACCTCTGCCCCTTGGGTGTCTGTATTTGCCCCCTCTGTGATCTGTCTGAAGCTGGAAAGGACCAGTTTTTTGTTGGCCAATTTCTGTTGAAACGAGGGAGTTGTACCTGCAAAAAATCCTTGACCGTTTGCATAGACTTTGCCTTATCCTCCATTTTCTTTAAAACCTCTTCTGCTCTGACACCAAATAATACATCCTGCTGTAAAGGTGCATCCAATAATTTTGCTTTAACATGGTCAGGGAGGGTTTGTTCTTTTAACCAAGCATGTCTACGTATGAGAGCCAGTAACAGCTGCTCTACAAGAGGCTTCCAATGAATCAAATCTGCATTGTAAAGTATGTTTGCCCACCTGTTCAGCTGCATGCAACAGATCCTGCATTTCCTTGAATTCAGGCAGTTCTGAATGTGTGCTCATTTTTTGTTTTAACAGACATTAGGAATTGTTGATATTTCAACATGTGAAACTGGCAATTTAATGCTCTCATAGCCAGAGTAGCTGAGGTGTATATTTTCTTTCCCCATCTATCTAGAGCTCTGGAATCCATTTTAGAGGGCACAGGATTTTTAGCCATAGAAGCTTTTGCTTCCTTAGGACTCTGGGAAATTGTTTCTGGGTCAGCTACAGGGCTTTTATAAAGGAATTTGAGAGAGTCAGGTACTCTGTAGTATGTCTGGTTTGGCTGGAGCAGGAGGAAGAGAGTCTGGATTTAAATTGGACTCCCAAGTAAACATCATCCACAATATCTACAACAGGAAGGATAGCAAGAGGTCTATGCTGGGGTGGTAAAAGGAACTCTGAGCCTTTTCTTAGAATCTGAGTAATCCTGGCCTTCCAGTGGAAATGTTCCCTCATGGTATGTAAAGTTTCCCCAAAGGAGTAGTCTTCAGGGGGAGATGCTGAGGGAATAGAGTCTTCAGCATCAGAATCTTCATACGGTGGAAAAGTGTAATCCTGTTCCTCAGAAGAATCTGAGGAGAGAGAAACCTGGTCAGAGGATGCATAATCCTCCTCGTGTCTTATCAGGAGGGGGATGGGAACCCGATGCAGGTAATCAAATCTTCAGCCATCTTAAGCATCTGTTTCTTAGGCATGAGGCCTTGAACTGTAGACTGATGTACAGTTTTCTTTGGTTTTAAAGGAGTTAAGTTCAGCATAAGATTTAATGGTGAGTGTAGTCAGTCTGAAGACACTTTCTGCAACCAAAGGTGTTTCCGTTGCACTGGTATCTAGTTCTGCTCCGGTGTCGGTAGATGGCTGCATTGGCCTAGTAGACTCCACTTGGGAATCCAGCTCTGCAGTACTCAGGGGCTGCATAGGCACCTCACTGAAAACCAGAGAACTGGCGACAGGCCCAGCTGAGGCCTCTGTGTCTGGCTTATTCCTAGGCTGCCTGTCCTTATCCTTGTGTCTTTTTATAAATGGCGGTAGTCGGCTGCTCCGACGGCATGATATAAATTTCCTACCAAAGTAATGGCATGTGAAGTAAAAACGGCATTTGATAGTACATTAAACCTAGCGCAAAACCAACAACCTGTGACATCGTGGTCTGGGCCTAGGCAAGGAATACAATAGGAATGAAAGTCCTTATGAGTCATTTGCTTCCCACAAGAAATGCAATTAACTTTTTCTGACATCGGACTGAGGCAAGAAAATGTTCCCCAATGGGGGTACTTAGCTTTATTGAAGACTTCCTGACAGCAGGATAACCCAAGTATGATGACTGCAGCAGGGTAACACGAACATCTTAAATGAGCTATATAATGTTTGACTGAAAATGACTGGGTAGATAAGTGATTGATAATTTTTTGCAACTGGAAGTGTTTTTTGATGTAAAATGCTTGCAACTAGGATTGTGTCAGTGTGGTTTTCATTTATATTAACATATGATTACTTAGGTGGTAAAGTTACGTCTAACCAGAATGTTCCATCTGTATTGTTGATCCTCGTTCAGTCATTACACATGGGTATATGTTCCGAGCCCGGAACAGAGCCGGCTATTTTTCAAGCTCACGTCGGTGTCAAACTCGAGCTAAACTCTTACCCACAACCCCCCTCTTACCTCAGATTGAGTCTGCAAGTCAAAGAAAGTAGAGGCTACCCTCTGGTCAAATGACCTAAGACAACCAGATGGTGAGATCCACTAGAAACCACAGGAGGGAGGGTCGTAATGACTGAACAAGATCAACAATATAGATGGAAAGTTATAGTAAGGCAACTTCTTTATCGGATATTGTTAAGCCTCATTCATTCCTTCTGCATGGGACAGAGTCCCCAGCTACCTCTATTCCTGGGAGGCACTCCTGGAAGGACATTCCTGAACACCACAGAACCGAAGGATGCTCTTCTCCTGGAGACAAAATCAAATTTGTAATGATTGAAGGTATGAGGTGTAGCCCAATTTGCAGCTGCACAGAGGTCATGTACAGAAGCTCTGGCATGGAAGGCAGCAGAAATTGCCACCAACCTTGTTGAATGAGCTTTCATGGTAGTAGGCGAGATATGTTGTGTATAAAGGTCACAGTCCTTCAACCATCTAGCTAATGTAACCTTGGCAACAGCAAATCCTAATCTAGGTCCAGAAAAGCCCAAAAATAACTGGTCAGATTTATGGAAAGGTTTAGTCTGGTTTAAGTAAAAACGGATTTGCCTGGGTATGTAGGCAATACTCTCCTCGGTTTGAATGATTGGGAAAGAAAACTGGCAATTCATTGGCTTGATTAATGGACATTTCAGAGATCACTTGGGCAGAAATGACAGATTATTTTTCATAGAGAATCTCTAAGAACTAAAGTATGGACCCTTGATACATAAAGCTTGAAGCTCAGAAATACTTATGGCAGAAGTAATGGCGACCAAAAACAAGGTTTTCCATGACATATACTTGGTCGCAAGAGGAGGCTGGTTCAAAAAGTGACCTTGTCAAATGTAAAACTAATAAATCCCATTGTTGACTAGGTTCTCTATAAGGTGTCTTCAGATGATTCACACCTTTTATGAAGGTCTTGCACAATTTATGGGACATGAGGAATCTTGGACACCCTCATGAAAATTAGAAATTGCAGCCAAATGAACTCTAATGGTGGATGCTGACAGACCCGATTGAAACAGGTTGGTAATAGTCTAGTATTAAAAAACGACACAGGTGCTGAAAAGGGGTCTGTTTATCTTTCAGCAAACAGGTAAATCTTTTCCACTTGGCAGATAAATAATTCTAGTGGAAGACTTGAGAAGCAATGAGAATACCATGTACTGGTAAAGATCGATCATTCTGCCTGGCAATCAAGGGAATTGGAGTAGCCAAACAGTGAGCTTCAGGCTGTTCAAGTCGGGATGAATCAGGTTCTGTGGATGAGATATCATCTCCAGGGTTGGATGGAGAATCCAGGGTCGATCTAGTAGGCGAGGCATAAGGAAGGGGAACCAAATCTGTCAAGGCTAATATGGTGCTATGAGGATCACTTTACTCTTCAACATACTGGCTTTGTTCAGAAACTCGAAAAAGGGTGGAAATGCATAAAGACAACCCGAGGGCCAATCGTGGACTAGTGTCCCTGGGTGACTGTCCCAGCAGGGGAATCAGGGCAGAGTAGTTACTGCATTTGTAGTTGGTCAGGGATGCAGAGGTCGCAGCAAGAACAGCCCCTGCGGTGGAATATCTCCGCTGCTATCAAGGGATTCAGGGATCACTCGGGAGGTTGAAGAATGCACCTGCCGGTCTGCTATCATGTTGGAACTCCCGAGAATGTGTGTTGCTAAAAGAAAACAGTTGGTAGCCATCACCCATTGCCATATCCTCATAGCCTCTTGACAAAGGGGGTAAGATTTGGTTCCACTTTGCTTGATGTACCAGACCACCGCCATGCTGTCTGAATTGCAATTGTCCCAGATGGCAGCAGGGGATGGAATGCTTGCAACACCAGAAGCACCACCTTCAGCTCTAGAACATTTATATGCAGATGGGTCTCCAGTTTGGACCAAATGTCTTGGACCATCTTTCCCTGACATAGCCCCCCCACCCCCCATCAGGGAGGCATCCATGGTCACCGCGGCCTTGGGTTGCTGGGGGGAGAAGGGGCAAGACCATTGTGAGAGATTGTGTCATCCAGCAATTTAAATCCTGTTTGCACCTGCGGGTTATACTTGAATCATGGCTGAAAAGGATACCACCACTGGGTGAGCAGTAGCCACTGAAGAAGCCTCATGTGAAACCTGGCCAGGGGAACAATGGTGATGGAGGCTGCCATAGAACCCAACAGCTGTAGAACAGAGTGAGCTGTTGAGTTTTCCTTTGAAAGGACTGGAATTAGTTGTTGCTTTAACCTTAGAATTCTGTGCTCTGGAATAGCAGCTCTGCAGTTTTTTGTCCAAGATAACCCCTATGAATTCTGTCGACTTGAGATGGGGTGAGACTAGATTTTTGGCAGTTTATGGTTATGGGGCTTTTTCCAGTAGATGTCTGGTGGGGGCGGAAATGAGCCAGTCTAGGTATGGAAACAACTGGAATCCTTGAAGTCGCAAGTAAGCTGCGACAACTGCCACTTTGTGAACACACTGGGGGCTGTAGAGAGTCCAAAGGGCAGTACTCTGAACTGGTAGTGACTGGCTCCCTCACGGAAGCGCAGAAATCTTCTTGATGGCCTGTCCACCTTTATGTGGTAGTACACATCTTTAAGATCTATAGAGCACATCCAACAGTCTTTTTCCAAAAGCGGGAGGATAGACTGCTTTGTGACCATCCAGAATTTTTGAACTCACAAGCTTGTTCAATACACTGAGATCCAAAATTGGTCTTCAGTCCCCGGTTTTCTTTGGCACCAAAAATAGTCTTGAGTAGAATCTGGATCCCATCTGTTCTGGAGGGACTATTTGGATGACTCTTTCTTAGCAGCTTTTCTATCTCTAGTGCTGCTGCTTCCCTTTAACTGGGTTGAACATCTAAGATTTTTTGACGGGACAAAGACCGAAGGGGATATGATAACCTCTGGTTATAATCCTCTGTACCCAAGAATCGGTGGTGATGGTTAACCAGGCAGAAGGGTACAAGGAGAAACGTCCCCCAACCACCTCCACAGGAAAGGAGTTGGGCTGCACTTCAGGAGCACCGGTAGGATTGACCAGGGAAAGAATCCCTGGAACCCTAGTTATGCGGATCCCCCTCTGCTCCAAAAGGAGGTCTTCCCTGTGAGTTTCCCCCTCTGCCTCTGGGGGAGAACTCTGCCCGTGTCACGGAAAGGACCCTGAGATTTCTTTAACCATATCTTCCCACTCTTTTGGTTTCAGGAGAAAGCACTTTGAGGGGAAGAATAACTGACCCCTACGGCAGAAAGTGTCTTAGTCTTGTTCACATCTGGCCAGTGGGCTTTTAACTTTGGGCCCAAACAAGGAGGCCTCAATGAGGGCATTAACAAAGGAAGACTTAGTTTTCCACAAAGTTGCACAAGCGCATCCAGGCATCAAATCAAGACCGCAGCTGAACCCACTGCTCTAGCTGCTCCTGATGCACGAGATATCAATCGCATTGAGGAGTATAGATTCAATGGTGGCCAGCTGAGACACCACTTTGTCATGGACCTCAGACACGGCACCAGCCAAGGTTTCAGACAGCTCAGAAACCAGATCCCTCTGAAGCCTGGTAAAATGTGCCATATAATTCAGTGACCCGATAGCAAAGGTCGCTGGATCAAAGGTGCGCTTCCCTATCCTGCCCAGGGCCCAGGACTCAAGCAGATGAACAGTCTGGCTTTCTTCTTCTGCCAGATACTTTTTCGTTGCGGCCGCCACCAAAGCATCCACAGGAAGACCTTTGGACCAATGGGGATCCAAAGCAAGAGGGGACAATCTTATCTGGCCTCCGGGGAACAGCTTCTATGGTATCAGGAGCCTTCCAAGCACGCTGCACGATGAGCCGGACAAGTTCAATCAGCAGGTGGAGTAACCCAGGAGGTAGGGGGCTGAGCGTGAAAGGCCTGCAGGAACAGATTCCTCAGCGGTCGGAATAGAGGACTGCCAGTCACCTCTTTCAGGATTTTGAGGATACCACCAAAAGATACCTCAGTGGTTGACAGAGGGAATCCTTCCCCCTCAAATCGGTCTTCGGTGAGGGACTCCTCTGTGTGCTTCTTACACGAACTTTTCCGGTGGACCTCCTCAGCGGGAGAAGCTGGAGAAGACAGCGGAAAAGGGTATTCCTGAGGGAATATATCCTGCAGCCCCTGCACCTGGTGTCCGCTAGGTGTGACTTGTGAAACCAGTGTACCAGACGGCGGAAGAGGTATAGACAGCCTGGAATTGCCAGCAGCAGCAAAAGCCTTCATCAGCTGGAAGGCTGGTCCACCCGAAGAGGAGTGCATGTCTAGGACAGGGGTCACCCCTCCTAAGTGGCTCAGCCTGCCAACATGGAGTCCCCGAATGGCTGTGGAGCAGCAAACTATGCGTGTCACAACAGATATCCTGGGTCATAGCAAAACTTTCCTGCCACGAAGGCAACTGCAGTTCCTTGGCAAGATGCATAAAGGGAACCGCAGAAGGGGAAGACTGCTATATCCATGGACTTCAAAGGCAATGCAGAATAAGAAGGGGTCTTTGGAGATGGGTGATCATCTCCCAAGGAGGGATAGTGCCTGAGGGGTGGGGTACCTCTGGCCAAGAGTACCTGGCCCACAAGATGCAACACATGTTCGGAAAGGCTTCTAGTGAACCTCATGGAGACTGAGGGGTGCCCATCTCATCTGACTGCACAGAGGACAATGGTGCAGAGACTGGACTACTGGTGTCTGCAAAGTCGTCATCGGTGCCAAGGTCATTGTCTGGACTGATACAAGGATCGGTGCCGAAGTGGTAGTCTGTGCCAAAGCTGAAACCGGGATCGGTGCCGAAGCTGGAACCGACAAAACTGGAGTCAACAATAAAGGAGTCTGTTCCGAGAAAGATCTCGTGGTCAAGGTCATCGCCAACTGAACAGTCGGTGCCGATACAGTGGTAATGGTCTGAACAGGGGAGCCCTTCGGTGCCGATATATAGAAGGCTGCAGGAGAAGAGAGCCGAAATCACTAATGGAACCTAAGGTCTAGGCACCGAAAGCACTGGGGCCGATAGAGCTCCGGCGCAGAAACTTTTCTTTTTAGGTTTTGGTTGGCAGGAGACCCCAGCCGGGGACGAAGGCAAAGGTTTAGCCTTGGTAGGAACACCCATTTTCTTATGGGCTCTAGTAGGGATCAAACCCGCGGACCCAGAAATAGCCTCCGAAAAGGGAGATTTTAGAAGTCCCTTCAGTATAAGCTTATTTTTCCTTTCCAACAATGTTCTATTAGAAAAATTCTCAAATAATACAGGATGGTTCAACAAATAAACGAGAAGCTCCCAAACACAAGTGTGCATCAGAAGTAGGCAGTGTGTCCACAATCAGAAAGAACACCGCTTAAACCAGTTTTTTTTTTTTTTTTTTTTTTTTTTATCTGCCATGACAGCAAATGAATTAATAGAAAAATACCAACAATGGTACAAGAGTACCCGAAGGTATAAGAAAAGGGGGGGGGGGGGGGGGAGAGAAAAAAAGATTACCGAAGACGGTAGAGAGAATACCTCATGGTAAAATCAGTAAGGAAAAAGCAGAAAAACCTGAAGAAAATTATGAATGCTAGATGCGATAGGGTAAGAGACAATAAAATATGAACTTTTCTGACAGAAGAGTAATTTGTAAAGCAATTAACCAATCGACTGTACTTGGCTCAAGAGAAGTAGCTCGACACGACTGGATGGCAACCTGGCAAAAAAATCTGGGTAACAGGGAGGGGGGGGGGGTAAGAGTTTAGCGCAAGAGTTTGAAGCTGAGAGCTTGGAAAATGGCCTGCTCAGTTCCGAGCTCGGAACAGATACCCATGCATAAGGAATGAACGAGGATTAACAATTAACCAAAGATGTTTTTCTTGTTTAAAAGGGTCAGGAATTGAATAATTTATGTAATGTTGCTTAGATTACTTGACAAATAGCAACATGTGAAGCATAACGTTTTAACTTAACACAGCTCGATTACTTTTATATAAATGTGCCTATGTCACAAGTCAGAATTCAAAGAGGTTTTAAAAAGAAATAAAACACTTCTCAGCCGAGATGATATTCCTACAGAAATGGAGGCATATTTAGGAGATAGTAGTAGGACTGTCAGTTTCCTACACCTTTAGAACTAGCCAAAAAATCTTAATGACCTTCAAGCTCAACTACAAACTAGCTTCTAAACGATGCAAGTTGACAAACACTTCCAAATTCTACTAAAGCCTGTGATCTTTATCACCCTCAAAGCGCTGCTAAATTACCCTCAGAGACACAGTGGGCGACAACTATTCCAAATGGCCCTGAAAGCAAATACTTGGGTCTAACTCTAGTCTTTCACCTATAGTCACAAGGTCTCGCTTGCATTTCAAATTGTCACAAAATTTCTCCTCAGCAGTACGGGCTGCTGCCAAAAATATGCTTGCACCTAGACTTGAATATCATCTTCTCTTGCTGTGTTCACACTCCTTTTTCTATAAACTGACTCCTGTGTGTTACAGGTCTTAGGTTTGCACTGTTGGCAAACTCATGCATACCACTGTAACCTCATTTGGGATCTCCATTGGCTACCATTAACTGACATGGCTACTTCTCAGTTTTTTCCTCAAAATTGAAAACCTGGCTACTGCCCACCAGTACAAAGCAAATTACCATTCAGGGAGCAAACTTAATCACTAAGCAGCAGCTGGGATAGCTTACACTTATCAAACCTCCATTCAACAGAATAGGAGAAGCGTCATTACTGTACCCAGTCTCCTGGAACCACTAACTGTTGAAATTATTTTATTTTCCACTCGGACTTAATAAAATTGGGGGGGGGGGGGTACACTAAGAAAACATCCTGTTAATCCATCTGCTTGTGCTTTAGGAAGAACAAACTACATCCCTAAACTGAGCGAACTGTCTCCTGCGTATCAAATGGTAAATTTGTACAACTTCATGATTGTTTAATTCTATAATAGCTATGCCTGTCTATGGATCTTTTTTATACCTGCCTAACTATCTACAGAAATTGTGCAATTCTATTTGTTCACTTGTGTTATATTGCTCAGGCTTGTTTTGCACAATTGTGTGTGCGCATATATATATATATATATATATATATATATATATATATGCATATGCTAAGTAAATTGTAAAAGGTCCCTTACAGAAGTTCATTCTGAGCAGCAGTAGCTTCATAAATAGGGCTGATGCAGAGCCACACCTCAGTCAGTTGCCACAGAGAGAGAAAATGTCTTCCAAAACTGAAGGGGGGGGGGGGATCAGTTAAACTTGTCTTGTTGCAGTCAAATGTATTAAACATTCAGCAGTGCTCAACTATTTGGGCACAAAATGTGATGGCAGCTTACATTAATTGCGATTCTTCTGTCATACCTGATGGATGATTAAGCACTATACCACTAACAGCTTACTTACAGTATTGTGTTGTACTCACAAATACACAGTGCCCAAAGTGTGATGGAGGATGGAGCTGGTAATTCCACTGAAAATAAGACCTTTATTCATGAGGCAGTCTTTTTAAATCAGAGGTTGGCAAAGTACAGTTTTGTACCTACCATAAATGTAGATGTCCAATAGATATGCAACTGCAGTCCTGACATATGGGTTGTCTTGCCTCAGGCAGCCCTTCGGTCGGCCGGATTCCAAAGTCTGGGTCCGGCGTCGGCTCATGTTACCTCTTCCCCGACGTCAGAGCGGCTGGGGTATAAAAGCATCTGCAGACACCATCTTCTTCAGTGTTTCTTGCCCCAGATGCCAGGTACCCTCCAAGGAAGGCTAAATTTAGGGAATGGATAAAAAAATCCAGACATGCACAACAGTAATAAACAGATACACCATAACAGAAATCCCCAGCTAATTTAGAAAAAGGGGGAGTGGACCCAAAAAGAGAATTAGAGGGGTAGGAGGGAGGGAAAACCTGACTGCAGTTGCATATCTATTGGACATCTACATTTATGGTAGGTACAAAATTGTACTATGTCCTTCAAGAATGCAACTGCAGTCCTGACATATGGGTTGAATACCATAGCCAAGCTGGGGGTGGTAGGATCTAAGATAAGGATGTAGGATCTAAGATAAGGATGGTGTAGCTAAAATGCCCTGCAGGACTGCAGAAGCAAAGCCTGCCCGGGATCTGGAATATAAAGGCAGGTTGTAATGTTTGGAAAATGTATGCACGGAGCTCCATGTAGCAGCTTCTAGAATGTCCTTTGTAGCCACCCCTCTTAGAAAGGCTGTGGAGGTGGCTGTAGCTCTGTTGGAGTGTGGCCCGATATTGGCTGGCACACCTTTTCCATGGAAAGAGTAGCAGAATCTGATGCAGTTTCCAATCCATTTTGAAATTGTTTGTTTGGAAATTGCCTTTCCTTGTGCTTCAGCAGCGTAAGCCACAAATAGTTGGTCAGACTTTGTTGGCCTTTGTTCTGTCCAAGTAGTAGCGCAATTGTCTGTGTATGTCCAAAGTGTGCAGAAGCTTTTCTCCTTTATTTTGAGGATTGGGAAAGTAGGCAGGTGAATTTAGAGAAACCCTGGATATCACTTTTGACATGAAGTATTGGTTCTTAAAGAGACTGTCCTGATGGAAAATGGAAAATGAGAAATGGAGGTACTGCCATGAGGGCCTGTAACTCCGAGACTCTTCTTGAATTGCCAACAGGAAGACTGTTTTCCAGGAGAGAAATTGCAATTCTGAAGATGCTGCTGACTCAAAAGGAGGAAGAGTTCATTTTTCCAAGACAAAGTTGAGGTCCCATGCAGGCACTGGTGGTTTTCTTGGAGGTTTGATATTCTTTATCCCTCTTAGAAACTGTCTTAGCAAAGGATGTGAAAACACAGGTGGATCACAGTTGTATTTCGCTGAAATTGCTGAAGCATGTATTTTTATGGAAGAATATGAAAGGCCATTGTGAAGCATTTCTGCCAAGTATTCTAGTATCTGTGGGATGCTCATTACTGATGAATCATGACCCTTGTTGGCATTCCAGATGTAGAATCTCTTCCATTTGGCTGAGTAAGTTTTTCTGGTGGAAGACCTGCGTGCTTCCAGTAAGATCTCTTGAACTTTTTTGGAGAGAAAGATATGGGGAGAAGTCATGGAACCCTCCAAGCTGTCAGTTGCAATGTTTGCAGGTTGGGATGAACAGTCCTGTAATTGTGCTGAGTTATAAGCAGAGGCCATTGAGGCAGGGGCCACGGCTTGGTGCGAGTTATGCTCCTTAGTAATGGATACCAGTGCTGTCTTGGCCAGTCTGGAGCTATCAAAATGCCTCTCGGTTGTTCTGCTTTGATCTTCAGTAACACCTTGGTCATTAATGGTAGAGGTGGGAATGCATAGATGGTTAGAGAATTCCAGCTGAAGGAGAGAGCATCCATTCACCAGGCTTGAGGATGGCGTGTCCTTGAGCAGAACTTCAGATGATTATTGCGGTGTGAGGCAAAGAGATCTATGTCCGGCCTTCCCCATGCATGAGTTATTTGTGAAAAATGTCTGGATGCAACATCCATTCGTGCAGGTCCATAATGTTACTGCTTAGACTGTCCGCCAGAACATTGTCCTTGCCTGGAACAAACTGGCATTGCAACTGTATGTTCAGTTTCAGGGACTTTTCCCCAAAGAGTCATGGTTAGTCTGCAGAGGGGGTAAGAATGGGTGCCTCCCTGCTTGTTTATGTACCACATAACAGTGGTGTTGTCTGTCTTTATTAGCAGATGACCTTGCTGAAGAAATTTTCCAAAGGCCTCGATTGCATGAATCACTGCCAACATCTTTTTGATTGATGTGCAGATGCAATTCCCGGGGTGTCCATTGACCTTGAATGCATCTGCCCTCCATCCATGGTCTGAGGCGTCTGTTGTAATGGTTTGGCTTGCTTGAGGTTTGTTGAAAGACATGCCTTTGTTTAGCTGGCTTTTGTGTCCTCCACAAAAATTCCTTTTGTAGACATGGAATGAGTGGAACAATTGCTTCTAAGTTGTGGCTGTGTTGAGACCATAAACTTTTTAGGTACCATTGTAGTTCTCATGTGTAGTCTTGCCAGTGGAATCAGAAGAATGCAGGATACCATGAAACCCAGGGCCTGCAGGATTTTCCTTGCAGTCATCTGGGTGTGCTTTGCTAGGCTTTTGAAGTAATCTGGTAATTGTTCTTGCTTTTCTTCTGTGAGGAAAGCCATTTGTGAGTGTGTCCAGTTTGGCTCCTAGAAAAATTATCTGTTGGGATGGCAGTAGTCTTGATTTTTGAATGTGGACTGTGTATCCCAAAGCCTGTAGTAAGTGAATGACATAGTCCAAGTTTCTTATCAAGGCTTGCTTGCTGTCCGCTTGTATAAGGCAGTCGTCCAGGTAAGGGTATATTTGTATCCCCTGAAGTCTGCAATGTACAATTACTGATGCCAGGCATTTCGTGAATACTCTGGGCGCAGTAGATAAGCCAAAAGGCAATGCTGAGAATTGATAATGCTCTGACCCTGCAAGAAATCTGAGGTATCTTCTGCAGCTGTGTCTGATTGGGACATGCAGGTATGCCTCCTTCAGGTCCAGAGTCCCCTTGCCCAGCATGGGAAGAAGTTGCTGTAACGTCAGCATTTTGAATTTTGGCACAATGAGAAAAGTGTTTAGAGCGGACAAGTCCAGTAGAGGTCTCCATTGCTTTTCTTGGAACAAGGAACAGTCTTGAGTAGAATCCCTGGCCTTGTTCCTGAGGAGGAACCTTTTCTATTGCTTTGATTTGTAGCAGCTTTGAAACTTTATGAGTGCCTCTGCCCTGATTGTGGCAGGTTTGGCATGCCTTGTCTTGTTGGTAAGGTATGGAAGTGGAACCTGTAACCTTTGTCTATTATGTCCAAAATCCATTTGTCCTTTGTAAAAACGTGCCAATTTTTTGAAAACAAAGAATTTTCTGCCTAAAGGTGCTTCTCTTTGAGCCTTGGTCGGCGGTGTCAGTCAAGTCATTGCGATTGTCCCTGTGGAGCAGTGAAGTCCCTGCGCCACTTCTCTGATTAGTAGGTTGCCATTGGCAGCCCCTGTAGGAGCCTCGGTATTGCCCTCTACCTCGAGCGCGCCTGTTTTTTCCCCTTTGGAACTTGTCAGTGTCTGGAAAGGACCAATTCTTCGAAGGCCAATTCCTGCTGAACCTTGGTGGCTGAACCTGGAGGAAATCTTTGACTGTTTGTACTGATTTAGCCTTTTCCTCAATTGATTTAAACACACCCTGTGCATTATCACCAAATAGCTTGTGTTTTTCCAAGGGTGCATCTAGAAGCTTTACTTTAACATGATCTGGCAATGCCTGTTCTTTCAACCAAGCATGTCTACGTATGAAGGCCCCTGTCATAGCTGCCCTACATGAAGCTTCCAATGCATCATAACCACACTGAAGAAAATGATTGCTAACCTGAGTATTATGAACCAAATCCTGCAAGGCCTTTCTATCTAAAGGCTCAGGAGAGGTTAACTTCTGCAAATCATCCATCAAGAAATCCTGATACTGAAACATATGAAAAAGACAGTTAAGTGCCCTCATGGCAAGGGTGGTTGAGGTATAAACCTTTTTACCCCACCTCTCCAGGGACCTAGATTCCCTGTCTGCGGGCAAAGGATTTTTGGCCGTGGAAGTGGCCACCCCTTTGGGCCCCTGAGAAATAGTTTCTAGATCAACAGAGTGGGCCTTAAAGAGATGTTTATGAGTTTCAGGAACCCTGTAATATCTGTCTGGCTTGACAGGAGCAGGAGGGAGAGAATCAGGAGAAGTACAGGAGTCTGAGTACACATCATCCAATACATCTAACACTGGGGATATAGCTAAAGGCCTGTGTTGGGGTAACTTAAGGAAAGTCCGAAGCCTTTTCCTGGAGTCGGAGAAATCCTGGCCCTGACACTGAAAATGCTCTCTCATGGAGTGGAGAACTTCCCCGAAAGAAATATCCTCAGGAGGAGAGGCAGAGGGAATGGATTCATCAGCATCAGAATCCTCGTAGGCTGGGAAGGTTTCTTCCTGGGAATCTGAATGGCCCGACTCAGAGGCTTCATCTGAGGACTGCCTGCTCAACCCTAGGCCTTTTGTCTGAAGGCGGCTGAGAACCTGTCTGGATGAGCCTAAGAGCCCCCGATTAAAGAAATTAGATCTGCAGCTAAAGTCATGATCTGTTTATCCGAAGTGGGACCCTATGAAAAAGATTTAGGAGGGTGAGACTTAGCCTGGCAGCCTTAGCACGTGTGTAGGCCTTGATGGACATAGGCACAGGAGGCCTAGCTGCCCCACGTGCTGGAGTAACTTTGTCCACCGGTATGGTGTCAGGCAAATCTTGGGCTTCGGTTTCAGGAGGAAAAACAACCGGCACCGGGGAAGCCTCCGGGACCGAAGTGTGCAGTAAAGTGGTGTCGGCCTGGAGCGGTTGAATTACCGCCTCCGAAAAGACCGATGCACTTGCAGTAGGATTTAGCGTGGTGTCAGCAGAAGTCGCAGGCCACGAATGTCAGTCCCGGTCCTCCCGTTTTTTTGGAAATATGAGCTGTCGGTAGTTCCGACTGCATGATATAGGAGTAATTTTCCCCAAAAAAAGTCTACAGCAAATTCTGCCCGGCGCCTAAGTGTGCGCTTATTGAAGCAAACACAGGCCGAGACGTCGTGGTCTGGGCAGAGGCAGGGAAGGCAATAAGAATGGAAGTCCTTATGAGGTATTTGTTTACCACAAGACAAGCAATTATTAACTTTTGCAGGTTTATCTGACATCGGCTGAGGCAAGAAAAGGCTTCCCAAACGGGGTACTTAACTTTTTGATGACTTCGGTATCTGAAAACACAGGAGCTGGCCGACTGGCACTTGCAAACTGCTTCGGGCACTGTGTGGCAAGAAAGACTGAAGATGGCGTCGGCAGATGCTTTTATACCCCAGCCACTCTGACGTCAGGGAAGAGGCGACATCAGCCAACGCCGGACCCAGACTTTGGAATCCGGCCGACCAAAGGGCTGCCTGAGGCAGGACAACCCATATGTCAGGACTGCAGTTGCATTCTTGAAGGACATCTAAGGTGATCTATGCAACAGGAAGATTTTACAACTCCCAGGCATTAAAGGCCAAAAATCTACTATGAAGAGGATGTAGACACTTACTGGGCAAACAAATTACCAATTAAAAATATATATATTCTTGAGCTGGGATGCATTAACTGAATTGTAAGGCTTTGATAAGTTCAATTCTGGTGGCTACCCAAAAAAAAAAAAACAAAAAAACAAAAAAAAAAAACACAAAACTAGAAATGGAAATGAAAATCTAAACCAACTAGAACGGAAACTGAATATTTTGAGATACAAAATAACAGTAAGCGATACCCTTTAGAAAAATGGTAGGGTTAAATTACCTCGAAATAAATGTAAATTGTTGGACCAATACATGCAATGTTTTTGAAGATGGAGGTTTAAGAGAAGGGCAGGAAATTAATAATTTCTGCATTGCTTACCTTAGATGATAAACATGTGATTTAGGTTTGTAAATGTGAGCTTAATGTAGTTTGAGGTGTCTATATTAGAACCACGAAAAGTCAGTTCAAAACGGCATTTTACATTGAAAATGTAATTCAAACAGTTATAGTGCAGTACAGTGAAGATTGGAAAATTTGCCCTTTCCTCACTGCAGTGAGGTCTTGAAGTTGGCATATATAAATAGCCAGGGGTGGGGGTGCAGCCCCCACAAGAGCGAGTTAGACAAACAGCATTTGCAATGTAAAAGCCATTCGCTTAACTGTGGTTCTAATAGAGACCACAATTTGAGTAAGTTTATATAAATGAGAAGTTATGTACCTACCATAACGTTCCATGTTAGTTGTCTTCTCTCGCCTTCTTTCTTGCTTGATGGGTTCTGAGCCGATCCTCGGCTCCGACTCGGCACTTGCTAAGCTCGAGAGTCACTTTTACCAGCTCGAGGCAGCCCCATATCCCATGATGCAAGGCGGTAAGTACCCAGATCTCGTTTGATGACAATAGGCAATAGCACCTAGCATAATAACTTCCAAAGGAAGAAAGGAGAGAAAAAACCCCGAAGGATGGTAGAAGGACCAGCACTGTATGGTCTTCAGAAGCATACTTCCTTGTAGAAAGAAAGGTCTGTCCAGGCCTGGGGGAAGGAGGGAGGGTCGCAAGAAAGAAGGCGAGAGAAGACAACTAACATGGAACGTTATGGTAGGTACATAACTTCTCAATGTTAAATTGTCAATCTCGCCTTCACTCTGTCCTGGGTGGCTCAATGGAACAGACTCTTGAGAACTGTAGAGCCAAAACTGGCTCTGTCCCTGGAGGCCAAATCCAATTTGTAATGAGAAACAAAGGTATGAGGAGTGGCCCAAGTGGCTGCTGCACAAATAGTGTCTAAAGGAAGTCTAGCTTGAAAGGCTGTGGAAGTGGCTAAGCTTCTAGTTGAATGTGCTTTAGGTTTCGAGCACAGCTGTTTTCCCCTGAGCTGATAAATTTCAGAGATGACAGAAGAAAGCCATCTAGATAATGTCACTTTTGAGACTGGAAGACCTTTCTTGTTATCAGCATAAGAAACAGAGTTGATCAGATTTCCTGAATTGTTTTGTTCTGTCCAAATAATATCCGAGTTGGCGGTGGACATCAAGATAATGTAATTTTTGTTCTGATCTGTTTGAATAGTTTGGGAAAAATACAGGAAGATCAATAGCCTGATTCAAATTAGTCTTGGAGGCGACCTTAGGCAAAAAGGTCGGATTAGTTCTCAATGATACTCTCTTTGTGGAAGACTAAACGTGGGGGGGGGGGGGGGGCGAACAGATAAAGCATGAAGTTCAGACACCCTCCTAGCCGATGTAATAGCAACCAGGAACAAAGTTTTCCATGAAAGAAATTTCAGGGAACATGAAACAGCTGGCTCGAAGTGAGGAAGAATCAAGGATGTCAGCACTAGATTTAGGTCCCATTGAGGAGGACTCCTGATTGGAGGTTTCAGGAGAAAAATTCCTTTCAAGAAGGCTCTACAAAGCCTGTGGGACATAATGTTGTGATCTGCGAACCCGACATGAAAGTTCGAGATAGCGGCCAAGTGAACTTTGACCGTGGAAGAAGAGGAGCCCGCGTGAAAAATTTCCGCTAAGAAATCCAAAACTGCTTGTACTGGAGCTGGAGCAGTGAAGGGATCAATATTTTTGGCTTTTGCCCAATAAGAAAAATGTTTCCATTTGCTAGTATAAATCCTCCTAGTAGAGGATTTTAAGGATTAGAGATCATAGGAAGCCTGGCTAAGGAAGGAAGTGGAGCAACCATGCTGTGATGTTGAGAGAAGGAATAGACCGGTGCAGCTGACCGGATTGGCGAATCAGAAGATCTGGCACTGGGTCCAGATGCCACGGCTGCACCAAAAGGGGACTATGGAGGAATGGGAACCAAATTTGTCGAGGCCAATAAGGGGCAATGAGAATCATTTTGGCTCTCAAAACGGTGGCTTTCTGGATTACTTGTGGGATAAGAGGAAAGGCATAAAGAAGTTCCTGGGGCCAATCCTGGGTCAGAGTCTCTGGGGGGATGGCCTGGCGGTGGGAAGAGAGAAGAAATCTGGGCATTTGCTGTTTTGGGGAGTAGCAAAAAGATCGCAACATGGGCGACCCCATTCTAGAAAAATCTCCTCCACTATAGATTGTTTGAGAGACCACTCGTGAGGCATGAGAATAGCTCTGCTCAATCTGTCCGCTAAAATGTTGGTTTTCCCAGGGATATGCGTTGCTACCAGAAACCGATGAGAGGAGATCGCCCATTGCCAAAGTCTGAGAGCTTCTCGACACAAGGGGTAGGACTTGGTTCCGCCCTGTTTGTTGATATACCATACTACAGACATGTTGTCTGTGTGGACTGCAATTGTCCCAAAGGGAAGAAAGTCGTTGAGGGCTTGCAACGTCAAAAGCACTGCTCTCATCTCTAGGACATGTGCAGGTGGTATTCGAATGGTTGCCACGTCCCATGAACCATCCTGCCCTGATAATGCCCCCCCAACCCGATCAGGGAGGCATCCGTAGTGACAGTGGCTACTGGGGCTGGGGGTACAAAGGGTCTGCCTTGGGGAGAAGTAATCCACCAAGAAAGACGATTCTTGCAAATCTGTGTCACCAGTATTTGGTGACACATCGGAAGTTGTTGGCAAGACCAGTGAGTAAACAACATCCACTGAAGGCGCATGTAGAAGCGAGCCAGGGGAAGAAGGGTAATGGCCGCAGCCATGAGGCCCAACACCTTTAGAACCATTCTGGCTTGTACTTTCTTGCTGGCTAGAATGATTCTCACGTGACCTTGTATATCTAAGATTCTTTGGTCTGTGAGGGTAGCTGACATCCGAACAGTGTTTAAGTTTGCGCCTATGAAAGTAATAGACTGGCAGGGCAATAAGGAGGATTTTCCGTAGTTGATCGAGATGCCCAATTGAGTGCAAAGATTTATTGTGTAATCCCTGGCTTGAAGAAGCTGATGCCTGGTGGTGGCTGAAAGGAGCCAGTCGTCGAGATACGGAAACACCTGGAATCCTTGACGTCTCAGGTGAGCCGTGACCACTGCCATACATTTGGTGAACACTCTGGGGGCTGTAGTGAGACCAAAGGGCAGGGCTCTGAATTGGAAATGACTGGACCCCAGCCGAAAGCGGAGAAACCTTCTGGAGCGGGATAGTACGCGTCCTGAAGATCTATTGAGCACATCCAGTTGTCCTTCTGTAAGAAGGGCAGAATTGACTGAAGTGCGACCATTCGGAATCTTGTCTCTCTCACATACTTGAGTCTGCTGAGATCCAATATTGGTCTCCAGTCTGTCTTTTTGGGGACCAAAAAGAATCTTGAGTAGATTCCGGGCTCTGAATGATCTGTTGTAACTGGCTGAATGGCTCTTTTTTGCAGAAGTTTTAAAACTTCTAACTCTGCAATTTCCCTTAGACCGGGTGGCACATCTGGAAGGGAATTTGAGTAAGAGAAGGGAGTTTCCTCGAAAGGAATTTTGTAACCCTCGGATATGATCGACTGTACCCATCTGTCTTGAGTTAGGGAAAGCCAGGCTTCTGGGTACAGCGATAGTCTTCCCCCGACTGCCTCCAAGGATGGACAGTCGGGCAACATCTCAGGGATGCTGAAAGGGCTTGTCAGAGAGAGGCTCTCTGCTTCCCTGGTTTTGTGGACCCCTCTGCCTCTAGAGCGTCTGTTATTGTTACCCCCTCTGCCTCTAGGGGTAAACTGACCACGTGAATCCGGCGTGACTCCTTGGGATTTGCGGAACCACATTTTGCCACCCTTCTGTCCTTTAGGGTAAGGTCTAGAAGGGGTGGAAAAACGGACCCCTATGGCAGAAAGAGTCTTGCCGTCCTGCTCACACCTGGTCAATGTTTCCTTCACTTGAGGGCCAAACAAAGCTGACCCAAAGGGAGAGTTTGTGAAGGACGCCTTAAAGGGATCTGCAAAATTAGAGCCGCATCCAGGCTTGGCGTCTAAGCCACACCTGTACCTGCGGCCCTACTCGCTCCATCTGCTGCATAGGATATCAGACGCATGGAGGAGTTAGCAATAGAATTAAGGGTTCCTAGCTGCGAAGCAATTTTTTCTTGAGCCCCTGCAGCTGTGGGATCCTGTACTGCTTCACCTAGCTCCTTAAGGATATCCCTTTGGAGTCTGGCAAAGTGGCATAAGTAGTTCAGCGAGCGCATAGCAAAGGTCGCTGAAGAGAACATCTGCTTACCATACCTATCCATGGTCCTAGAGTCCTTATTAGGAGGATGGACAGGTACGGAAGGATCTGCAAGTTCCTTCTTAGTGGCAGCAGCCACCACCATGGCATCAGCAGGGACACCTTTCGTGAGGAATTGCTTGTCCGAAGAGGCAGTAATAAATTTAGAAGGCCTCCTAGGAACTGGCTCTACAGAGTCAGGAGCAGCCCAAGCCTTTCGAGCAATAACCTGCATAAGGGGGTCGAAAGGCGGAGACACCCTGGAGGTGGAGGGCCGAGATCCAAAAGCCTCCAGGTATACAGACTCATCCTCGGAGGGATTATTGGAGGGCCAGTTTCCCCTCTGTTTAAGGAGTTCTAGGATGTCTGAAAAGGAGACATCCTCAGAGGGGGATCTTGGGGATCCTTCCGACTCATCTAAGTCGGTATCTGAAGTGACAGACTCGGGGGAGTCTACGTGTTTCCTCTTACAGGTCCTCTTGCGCAGAGGATCCCCTGACCGATCAGGAGAATCCTTGGAAGAGGGGGTTCTTCCCAGTGGGGAAACCTGAGGCGGAGGATCTCTGGGTCCGGGAGCAAGAGAGATGGCAGAGATATCGACAGGCACCGTAGAGGGAGGAGCTAAGGGAACAGACTGCTGGCTGAGACCAGTGGCCAGCACACTCATCACCTCAAAGGCTCCCCTCCCAGGGAGGTCAGAGAGAACCCGTTCCAAAGAACCAGGAACTCCAGGGCCCACCGAAAGGGAAGGCTCAGAGGCAGATGTCGGAGCAGAGCTCACCAAGGCCGAGGCTCCAAGGGGAAGAGTGGGGTCGGACAAGGGTCCGATGCCACTCACCCCCTCTGAGGAGACCAGGGAAGCCCGACCACCGAATCCCTCTAAGGAAGGTCTCGAAGAGGAGATGAGTAGAGGCTGAGGGAGCAGAAGGGGGGGGGGTATCTGTCCCCCAGCCATAGCAGAAACTATTCCCGAAGACTCCAGCTCCAAACTCTGGGGTAGAGTCGAAGGAGGAACTGCAATGGGGTGTGGACTAATAGTCGTCTGTTGAGACGGACTATGTAGCATCTGGGCCAGTGCCTGTGATTTTAATAATCTGACCACCCTCTAAATCATGGTCAGAAAGCCTGGACGACCTGGATGATCGGCTCCGATGGCTCCGTTCCGAGAGAAGCCGGAGCAGAGAGTATCAGTTCCAAGGAAGGGGACCTGGACCTCTTCCTCGAAGGAACCATCGGAGCCGATGAAACCATGGGTGTTGTCAGAGCCGACAACTTTTCGGCACCGACAGAAGGTTTCGATGCATCGGCTCCGGCTGGAGCCGATACACACATAAAAGTAAGGGTGTCTGAGCCGGTCGGCACAGACACCGAAGCCTGGGCCACATGGTGGTCGGAACCGATCGGAGCAGGCACCGATGTGACCGAACCAATATCGGCACCGATAGCCATCGGTGCCGATGGTTTGTGCAAACCAGGATCGGCTCCAGCCGGAGCCGATCTAGACTCGGAAAGAGTCTGAGCCGAGGCCGCAGGCTTAGACACAGAAGCCTGGGCCTTGGAAGACTTGGAAGTCTTGCTCGGAGCTGACTTAGCCGGAGAGCCCTCCGGTTTAAGTAGGCCCCTCAAAATCAATTTGTTTCCCCTCTCCTGCAGGACTCTCTGGCTAAAGGAATGACAAATCGCACAGGAGTCCTGCAGGTGGAGAGGTCCCAGGCAGTATAAGCAAGAAGTGTGACCATCTGTCAGAGACATCTTCTGACAGCAAGAGTCACTTCTTAAAGCCTGAGACCCTTTCCTTGGACATAGTTGCAGAAAAAACACAGACAACACAGCCCAAGAAACAATTATCCCAAAATTAGTGAAATCACTAACCTCTCACATTCGCGCACACACACACCCTAACAAGGGGTGGGGGGGATGGGAGGGGAGAAGGCCTGACTAAAAAAATTAAGGAGTGAGGGAAATTCTAGTCAGAAAAGGGACTAAATCTAAACTAAAACTGTTAAAAGTAAGTTTAAAGTGAAAAAAGGGACAAAAACAGTAATATATAAATCACTTACCAAGAGCTGGTAAAAAAAAAGGAGGACCTCATCAGCGAAGCGGCAAACGAGATCTGGGTACTTACCGCCTTGCATCATGGGATATGGGGCTGCCTCGAGCTGGTAAAAGTGACTCTCGAGCTTAGCAAGTGCCGAGTCTGAGCCGAGGATCGGCTCCGAACCCATCAAGCAAGAATGAAGGCGAGATTGACAACTTAACATTGTATATTTTCCTACATCACAAGTGACAATTCAATAAAAGTTTAAAATATTAAAGCAATATAAAAAATAAAGATGAAACTACCCACTGCCAGATGCTCATGGTCTCCTACATGTGAGGAGTTCCTCCCTGGCTGTTCACAGCAAATCCGCTACACATCTCAAAACTTCAAGAATGGTGTTCAATACCAAAGATAGGTTGAAAACATCTACAGTTAAGAGTTTATCTGTAACACTAAGACATCAGAACTATGTATATAGTGCTGGTGGAAGCCAAGTGAAAACACCTCCCATGTAAACCAATCACAACTTACTGGAGCAGAATTCAATGTAAAACAGAAGAAACTAAGACTAAAAATACATCAAAACTTTTAAAACCTGAACCAAAACAGAGAAAAAAAATACTAAAAATTTGATATGATCATTCTGCCAGCTATCCATTTTAGTTCACTGCTGACAGAAATACTGTCATTTAGACCAGGAAAGGTGGTAGCATCCATCTTAAAACTGCCATGACATCTCACGTTGAAGCAATTTCTGCCAGTCTCCTACATAAGGAGGATTTTGTATTTGCTCAAGAACTAGAAATGTAAATTAAACACTTTCACTACCCTCATTTTGAATACTGTAAACATGTTATGTTTATTCAAAGCATTCAGTTTTTCCCACATAGAAAGCAGGACACAATGCACATGTAGCCAGGTAAGTAACTGAGAACAGCAATTATAACCTCCAGCATGCACTAATTTACTTGGGAAAAAGTGTCTAACTTGAAGTCATACCATAGTTACAAGCCAGCACCTCCTTTCTGAAGCTCACGTATTCCTTTGAACATGACCAGATTATCTTGACACCAACCTCAGAAAAGGATATGAAGAATTCACTACCAGGATTTACAAGTCCACTTATCGTAACACATTAACCAGTTGCCACCCCTTCCCTCAGAAGAGGGGGGGGGGGGTGGATAAAACATCAGTTTATCAGAACCTCTTGGATGTAGTGAGTCTTGAACAATTCGGCTTTCTAAGATGTTTTGGGATTGTGGTCACCCACCCCCCCACCATTTCTGGATTCAACCAAGGATATGGCAAGCACTAAATGCCCTCATCACCATGAAAGGGCTGAATCAGCTCAACACGACAAACTGGTTGTAATGGCCAAACAAATAGGGTCCAGCATTACACTCTGGATGTCAAGGACATTGAAAAGATTTTGCAAAAGAACTGGTTCATGCTACAATGCGATGAAAGCAAAGTTTTTCTACACCATCTTTTACCAAAAATAAGTCCATCATAAAAGCCCTTCTTGAGAAATCTAGTGATCATAAGCGATTTGTCAACCAGGAAATGTGGGTATCGTCATCAGCACCCCTATATAAGCACTTGTTACAATGCCACCCTTTTAAGCAGAGTGACTGTTCTGTGCAAGGTGGAGCTTACAACTGCTTTTCTCAGAGAGATTTATCTGGCTACATGTGCATCATGTCCCGCTTTCTGTGTGGGAAAAACTGAGAATGTTTTGAATAAGCGTTAAACGTTTACAGTATTCAACACAAGGAGAGCAAGTGTGTGCCAGGCAGTCCATTGTTTGTAACAAGTTCACATTTCTAGTATTTGAGCAAATACAAAATTTTCCTTATGTAGGGAACTGGCAGAACAAACTGCTTCATTGGAAAAGGTCACTGCAGCTTAAGCTGGGTGCTACCAACTATCCTGGATTAAATAACTATGATCAGTAGTAAGAGTCAGCAGAATATAATGGTTTCAAACTTTGTGTAGTATTGGTTTTGCCTACTGTGTTCTGTTTCACATTTTAACAAGCAGACTTATTTTTAGTGTTTTTCTGTTTCACATTGGTTTACACAGGTGTATCTGCTGCACTTAAGTTTTAAAATGGCTTCCACAAGCAGTACATTCAAATTTCTTATGTACTACTCCTGTTGTAGACGAAAGCATTAAACTGTGGATGTTTTTAACCTAGGTTTGGTATTGAACACATTCAAGTTTAGAGTTCTGTGGGCGATTTGCTTGTTGGTTTGCTGTTCCTAGCAGTTTTCTTCAGTACCAGAGCTACACTCTGGTTGTTCAGTTACCAGACAGGTATCGGCAGTCTGTACAGAAGCCAAACCCTTGCAGAGGTTGTTAAGCCTGCAATGAGAAGAGGACTGCACTCCCCTCCAAGACCTTGATTTGAAGCATGGCTTCTGTAAATCAACTAGATCCCATGGGGGGGGAAGAAAAGGTCTGACACTAGTGAAAACTCCAACTACTTGATCCGAAATCCATAGGAGACAGGCAGGACCACTGCTAGTTTCCACTGCAGAATCTTAATGTGGCACCTCGCTGGAAAGCCTGCCTCCACCATGTGACCTACAAGTCTGAGGAGCACAGCCGTAGGAAGTTTTTTGCAAGATAAGTCACCGAGTTGGTCTGAATACTCCAATGGGAGTTTTGCAATCAGTGTGTGTTCAACAGTCTGGACTGGTTGAAGATTTGGACTTGGTTTACAGCAATTCCCAAGGCATGGCACAATTAGAGCAAGGAGTACCTGACCCTAACCAGTGATGCCCTCATGGAGGTGGTCAGAATCCAATCATCCAGATAAGGAACCCCCTGCAGCCTCAGCCAGGATGTCACAACTGCCACACCCTCTATGAACACCCTCAGCTGTGGTTGAGACCAAAGAGCAGAACTCTGAATTGGTAACGAATGGCTCCCAGACAGAAGTGTGGAAACCTCATGGACCACCTTGATGTCTTTAAATGACAAGCATCCATGAAGTCAATTGAGCACATCCAATCTCTCTTCCTAAAGAGGCAGAATGGGATAGTGTCATGACCATCCAGAAAGGTCTACTTCAAAGTGATTGAATTTGCTCAAATTCAAATCCAGTCCCTCCTTTGGAACCAAAGAGAATGGGGAATACTCCTTGGATCTGTGCTGGTCTGGTTGCATCTCCTGGATAACTCCATTTTCCAACAGCTTTCTGATTTTGTCAGCAGCCTCTCCTCGGACAGGGTGGCATCTACAAGGTGTTTGTTCTCTTTTGGGGGAAATAAAAATGGAATCATGTAGCCTATGGTTCACCAACACCCATACATCTAAGGTGATTTACAAAGCTTCTAGCTGTAAAACCAAATGACTCCCAAACTGCTTCCAGAGCAGACCGCCTGGGCACCCTTTCAGGGGCAATGGAAGGGCCTCCCAGCGAAAGCTCTGCAACAACCCTGACTGGACCACTTATGCTATGCAGTCAGCATCCATTCTGGTTACTTCATTGCCATAGGGGAACCTTCTGGAGGAGCATCCTGAAAAGTCCACTGTACTTTTTTTTTTTTTTTTTTTTTTTTTTTTTAACAGGCATTTTTTCCCCTTCTGATTGCTGGAGAAGGTCTGTTAAGGGGGTAGCAAAATGCATTCCAATAGCAAACAGCATCTTTCCATCCTGCTAGCTCCTGGTCAAGTTATCTTGCACTTTAGGCCCAAAGAGTGACAGTCATCATAGGGGGCAACAAAATACACCTTAAAGCAATTTGCAAAGTCAGTCTCATCCAAGGATGGCAACACCAGTGTCTGCAGCCTTGGGTGTGCCACTGGCTGCATTAGAAAGCAGACACATGGACATATTAGCAACAGACCATCATGTGAAACAAGTCTCAGACTCCAGAGTCTCACAAGACTGATGTTTTAACCACTCAACACCTTAGACAATGTTTCACAGTCAAGTGGGCAAAGTAATTTAACGTTTACTGCAAATGTGGTCACTTCTCCAACCAGTCCAATACCCTACATTTCCTGTTAGGGAGGGTGGACCAATGAATTCACCTCCAAGATGTCCTGTTTGATGGCTGCTGCAACAGTATCGTCAGTATCCTTACTCCAAAGCCAATGATCCTTGGGCGTGGCCAAGATTTTCAGGTTTTACAGAGCTTGAGTTTCACAATATTAAACTCTCTCCCATGTCTTCAAAGAAAAAGTCAAGTGCACGTGGAAGACATGGATGGGCTCAGTCCAAATGCCTCCAGAAACAACTCCTAGAGATGGGGAGTCAGCTGTACCCCCCCCCCCCGATGCTGAAGCAGCTACATACACAGTGCCAAAAGAAGCATCCTCATGGGGAAACATGGGGGACCCTCTCGTTAGCAAACAGAAGAGATGATTCAGAGACCAGAAGGGTCAAACATATGACAATGCCGGCTCCAAGACAGCCAGAGTCAAAGGCCAAGGCAGGGGTGGGAGCTTAAATCTACCAAGCTGCCAGATCACACTCCACTAATGGTAAGGCAAGCAGCTCCAGCAAGCCCAAAGTCAATGGGCCCAAGGAAGGAAACAAATTCAATGGAGCTTAAGCCCTGGTTCTGGGGCCCAAGGTTGAAGAAATTAGACCCAACTGCCCCTGGGCTGCAGTAAGGACATTAGCTGCTCTAACAGGTCTCAAAAACTCCTGACTGGTCGGTCTGGGACAAGAAAGCTACTAAGGGGCACGTGGAAGCCCTCCTGCAGGTAGAAGGCCAAGTGCCATGCTTGAACCACTCTGAATCGGGTGAAGATGAAAGACTAATATTGAGAAAGCTGTCAGTGAGTAGTAGGTGAAGGATGCCTGGAACCCTGCCCAAGGGAACTCACCTCACAGAAAACCACCTAGGGATACTAAAGAAAAAAAAAAAGTTAGGGAAACTAAGCAATGAAGAAGCCTTCTGCAGTCATTGGGTGGGAAGATTCATGGCAGTGCTAAAACAGAGGATGAAAACCTTGGGATCTTTATATCTGGCTGACTAGAGGGAACCACTCGTTTATCACCCCCCTCAAGAGGCTTAGGATCCTTAATTCCTTCTGACCCTGATCACCCTTGTGCTTGCTAGCTGAAAAGGATGAAGAAGCCTCCAACTGGCAAAAGCAGTTTCAGTAAGATTGGCCATCCTTTCATTAACATCCCTGGAGCCAAAGCAGACAGATGCACCAATCATGTGCAAGTCTTAAGAACATATTTTCAACAGGAGTACAGACCCCAAACAGGACACCATAACTTTCACAGCCATAACGAACATGACAAGGCAGGAAAAGCTTGCCAACATCAAGATCACACCTAAACCATGCTTTTTTTTTTATAACAAAAACTAACTATCCTATGTAATAAAGAGCAGGGGAGAAATGGGGTTTTAAAAATACACCAAGACACCAAGTCACAAAGCAAAGGATACAACCCCAACAGAGCTAGAGATCAAGCTGCTATCCCAGGTGGTGAGAAACTACATCTGGTAGTAGCCAGTCAGTGCTAGGAGTTATGGGTGGAAGCAACATCAAAGCTTGGAAAGCTGAAATCTTTTGGAAATGGCTAGTCTTGGATCAAAGACAGATCTGAAAACTTATTGGTTTAACCCAGACAGAAGAGACATCTGCTATGAAATTTTTGAGGTGAAGTACTTATCTGCCCAGATCCTGCTGCTACTCTGGAAGGTGTCAAGTGAGATCTGAGTTAGTCAGGGGGACAAATGCATTAAGGAAAGGAGAGATTCTTAAAGGGCTCAAGGCTGGAGCACTAAATTTGCCACAACAGATTTGAGCGGTGACTACAGGACCTATATGTCCGACTGGACAGACATAAGGAATAAGATCCAATTGATTCTGCAACAAGCTTCACTCAGTGTACATATCCTACATACTTTGTTACAACTGGATCTTCTCTCTGGGCCTCTTCTGAAGAGAGTCCATGTCCAGTGACTATCCTGACTACGAAATGCAAGTGATAAACACAAGCAACATGACGACAAAGCAAAGGCCCACATGCTCAAGGTTCTCAAAACAAACAGCACTGACTTCCTTCCAGTCTTTTACATACCAAAACCATTGCAGTGTTGTCAGTGGACACTAGAAATTTCCAGAACACCTGCAAGGCGAGAACCGCCATCTCCAAAGTTCGGATGTGCAAGACTGGCCTCAGAAGTTGACCCTGTGCATTTTGACTGCTCTAAAAATGCCATATCACCATATAGAAGCATCTCTGGTCACATCCACCAGGAGACTGGGGGGCTTTAATGGGATCTGCCAAGAGATTTGGCTCGACTGCCCTCCATTCTAAATGCTCTTTACTCTGCCTATGGTAACAGTTGTATGCTCAGATAAGTATATTCAGGAAGGGTAAACACCATGAAGCAAATTACTCAAGGGTAGAGAGTTACAGAAAAATTAATTCTAGATTAAAATGGTCAGAATTTTACATGAACGAAAGGCTCAGCAAGCTAGTGTTCTGAATGCATTCCCTGAAAATAACTTAAGATTTGTTGTTTCACCATTATAGCCAAAGACTGAAATAGCCAAATAAGTAAATCCCTGGAGTGCTCAGACTGTACACTGCCAAGAATGCTGGAAACCAGGTGTCTTTAGACAAACACTAAGCCCTGCGGCCACTGCCAACATGCATTCTGTGAATGAAATGGGTGCTGTAGTTAGACCAAAAAGTTAAGAAAATGCCCCCCCAGTTGAAAGCAAAGTAACCTCTTCAACTGAGAATTCTGATGTGCAGGCATGTACCCTTACAGATCCAAAGAGCACAAGCAGTCACTTAAGGAAGGAAACTGCAAGATAACCCTAAATAAAAGGGCTCTTCAGGAATTTGTTTCATTTAGGTTGCCTGCATAGGTTCACAGTAAGGACTACGCCAGTTGCCCTTACAGGCAATTTTAAGCCTAGCCAATTACCATTTTTATGCTGGAATTAACCTATCCCATTTGGTCAGGGATTGGCCATATCCATACCATGGACAGTAATTACACACTTCTCCAAATGATTACAACTAAGATCAGAAATAATTTGAGGGGACCCATGCATGGCATAAAGCATTTAGGAGCTGCCTCTAACCATTAGTACAGTGGGCAGTTCTGGGACAAATTTTCTGTTTCCCATCCATAGATCCTATTGCATTTGAATATGGACAGGGATGAGTTTTGTTTTATGCCAATGGGGAATCTGTTCCAGGGCAGTGGTATCTTCAGAGATGCACCTGTCCCTCCAAACCATTCTGTTTATGCTGTAGAAGTTTTAGATCCCTACACAAGAGTATATCCGACGTGTAGTACATCCATCAGTACTGGGTCAAAGGATGCCTTGTTTGCCAAACACAGGTCACTCAGCAGTCTAAGATACAGAGTATACTGACAAAGTTTGAGTCAAATTCATGTACGGCATGTTTGGCAGTTATCCTTTTAGTAAGGTATCGCTGTGGGCATTACCAGTTGCTGCATGTGTTTGGAAAGTTACATGTCAAATGAAGCATTATACTCAGTGACTGACCTAATGGACGAGTTAAGGGGACAATTAAATCCCTAGACGAAGTACCTTGGTTTATAAAACCTGTGCAGCATAGGAGAGCTTTCTTACAATGGACACCTGTTGGGCAAAAGTTAAGTCACTGTCCACAAAGTTCCAAATCTCAAACTGGGTCAACTCAGTCTGGTCAATGTGGTAAGTTCCCTTGGGTAGAGGACTTCCCAAAAACAATGTATTTTTAGCATTTATTTCGACCAAGCTGTCCTGCAGGATGGCAGTCATCTGGGGATTTACTGACTGCTACTAATTCACAGTCATCTATAAACAGCTCAACTTATACCACTAGTTCAACTACCCTAAGGAAGAAAATGGACAAAAATAGTAATTGTGCAAGAACTTGCCTCAACAGCTATCCATACTGACTTCTAGCTTGGAAACGGGTCATAAATGCAAAGCTGCCAAACAAGCATTTTATATTCCCTCCCAGAACAATGTCCTGCTGGATTTTCTAAGCAAGTCCAGGAAGACCCTCCCCACCTCATATGCATGGATGTCTTTGTACTTGGCCCACATATGGGGTATTCCTCGAACAGACCTATTTGCCTCTCAAACAGCAGCTCCAGGACTCCTTGCCCTTTCCTTGGGAGGGTAGGTCTCTATGCATTCCCCCTCTTATTCTAATCCAAAAGGTTCCATAAAGATCCACAGGGATAAGCCAAATTTTTTGCTGCCGACTCTGCTCACATAGCAATTTTCCCTTTTCTATCTAGCCACGGGTAATCACAAGTTACTCCACAGAGTGGACTTGCTCGTTTAAACAAGGATTTATTAGTTCATCCCAACTTCTCATTCTGACAGTTTGGATGATGGAATTCTCACTGACATTTTCTGAAGAGGTGCTACTGGTTCTACAGGAAGCGAGGAAACCTACCACTAGAAAGTCAAACAGACCCCTCCTCAAACCAGGGTTGCAACTAATCTTTTAGTTGTACGAGCCATTAAGAGCTGGTGTAGCCTACTACTCTAGTAAGGCACTTATCTGCCATTTCTGTAGGTTTGCTTCTGAAACCACCACCACTTTCTATGCTTAAGATTACAGATTTGCACAAGTGTCCTTCATTTGAACCCATTAGAAAATCAATACCCTCTGCTTAGGGCTTAAATTTTGTCTTGGAAAAAACAGCCAGTGTCATCCACTTCTTTTGAGCTTAAAGCCCTTATGGCTTACTCTTTATATTTATGCCCAAGGTTGATGAGCTGTCCCGTCAACCAGGCCATAAATCTTTCCACCTTCTTGCCTAACCCTTGGAACAAGGGTGAGCAAATCCTTCACTCTTTGGATGTGCACAGGTAACTCATTTTGAGTGAGACAAGACATTCGGAAAATTGACCGGCTGTTTGCTTCCTCCATGAAAACAAGTTGCAGTCCCTTCTGAGTAAACTAGATTTCTACATCCATTTACTTCTGTCCACCATGCCAAATCCTTACCTTCTCCAGTTAGAACTGCTACCTCCTCTGGAGCCTTTTACAAAGCAACTGATGCAATCTACAAGCATCCTTTTGGTCTTCTATGTACACTTTCATTTATTACTGGGTACGTGTCTTTCTGGAGATCTAGGGTTATCCTAAGAGTAATCCATCTTCCCTTTCAAAATATTAAGCTGTGTGAATAACACAACAGTAAGCCAAAGAAAGACATGGAACAGCTGTGTACAAACTTACCTCAACAGTGAATGCCTGTCTGATTACTCTATTCCTACATTACTTCCACCCCTTTTTCTTATGTATTGCCCTCTATTTTATGGACCGAGGAGCCATTCTCTACCTTCTCTTTTAGCTATTTTACCTTCTCAGGTGGCTCCAGACTGAGCGAGTAGAACAGTAATAATCTCAGACTTTTTGGAATACTGCAATAGTGTTTTAAGGAAGACTACCAAAGTCATGCAAATTCTGCATTAATAGATCCAGTAGCAGCTTCTCGGAATAAAGTTTCCACTCCATCATAACTGTACTTAAGCAGTAGGTTCAACTTTAGGAAATAATTTGCAATATACAATGCAGTTAAAGAATGCAAAAAATCCTAAAAAGGTACATATAGCTTTGAAGGGCATCTGGATGATGAATGACTCAGTAACACATCTGAAGGAGCAGGCTGCTCTCCCCTGGCATCCCACTGGTATTTTTCACGAAGAGGCGGCCTGCCAGGGGATATCCAAAGATCAGGAAATCAGGCTGGATTGCTGGGTGTTCAGAGACAAAACATCTTTTATGATTAGCGCAGCAGCAGGCATCCACACAATGATCAACCCTGTGAATAAATTAGGCAAGAAAATGCTTGTGCCGTGTTTAACACATGACCTTACAGGTGATGCAACTGAATAATACCAATACCTGTGCATTTAACAATTATGATGCAGGATGGAAACTTCAAGTAAATGCAAGTCTGTGTGTGGCTGAAACAGAAATGGATACATTTATTGTAGCCCAAAAGTGAGGGTGGGGTAGATACATCTTTTGGTCAAGTCTGCTTAAAGTAATACATAAATTTAACAGCAATGAATCTGTCAACTTCAAATTGCAACTTCTTTGCATCCCAGACTTAAGTAAGAAAACTGTTTATAATGAAATTTTATTACCTACTTGTCTTTGTGCTTCAGGCATTAAGCTTGAACCGGTTTTACATGAAAATGCTACAAAATAAATGCTTGCATTTCAAAGCAATGGAAGCTTGATTTAAAGGCACAAAAAAATCAATTTCAAAAGACTTTTATTCTGTTGCCAACAGAAGGAAGCTGAAATAGACTAATTTTAAGACAATCTCTAACCCTGTTTTAAGATAAAACGTACAATATATTCAAACTTTACAATAATGCATTTTTTTATCCCAAGAATACACATTAAAATGCAATTGCAGGCAAAGCTAAATGCTCACCCACTCCCACTTAAAAACAGAATCTTGCAGAAGGTAAGTAGGTTTTGAAATTCAACAAGTTTAATCAATTTATGGCAACAAAATTTTTCCTGCCAAATGTGTACACAAGATTCAGCAGTGATGTGAGGGGAAAACCTCCTTTGCAAAGTCTGTAGAAAACTGAATCTAGACTCTCCAAAATGCTTAAATGTCCATTTAAAAATTCACGCAAAATCATGTTTCAGACAGAACAGCAGGTGGATGCAATTCGCGTGGCTTACAAACGAACGCTCGCGAAAAATTAACAGAAGATCAGCACGCAAACAGTTTAACCTGAAAAAAGAGCAAATCACATTCAAAACATGGTTCATAAACTGTACAAAGCAAGGAAAAGATGTGCTACACTCTGCTCCCTAAGAATCTATTAACTGATGTTAACCTCTAGAAAGATTATGCCTGATATAAAACCAGCCAATTCTGCAGCTGTTCTGTAAGCCTCCGACTTGTACTCTGAAGAACATGCTACAAGTAAAACGTTATCAGCTACCCCAAACACAATGACCCCGAATTTGAAGACTATACATCAAGCATCATGAAGAGAAATCCTGAAACATCTTAGACTTGGGTATAATAAAACTTGCAATACCCAGCCTTCCTTTCATGCTGAGAAATTTTAACTTGGGTGATACCGCAGTACATTATATGTTACAGAAGACCAAGTGCAGAACAGAGACACAGAATTTCAGAGAAAATGTAATGTCAAGAAGAAAAGTGGATGTGGACCATCCAATTGTCACATCAGTCATGACACACCCCTTCCCATACTCTAGGGCTAGTCCTCTCCTTGCTTAAAGGGACTCGAGAAAGTAAAATCACATGACTTACAGCCTTAAACTCATTAAAAATGAGTTCCCTTACCATCCCCTGTCCACATCTGCCTTCACAAAAATAAAAGGCACCGTTTCCCAGCTAAGAACCGAAAAATGAAAATGAAGGAAATGTAGCAGACTTCTGTTCTAGCAACACATGTCCATCACCTTCTAGGCCACAAAGAAGTTTCTGAACACGGAGAAAGTAAAACAGAAAAGCAATAAGAAAATTGCAACTACATGCTATGAGCATTTCTTCCAAACTCACTCTCCAGAAGTCTTGTGATTCGATGCTACATCAAGAGATGGTATGATCCAACTATCCACTTTGCAAGAAGCTGCACAATTTCTGAAGAGACTCTGCACAGCAGACACCTTTATGCAGCCCACCACTCGTCTTGAACCAAGATTTTTTTTCTTGAACTACCATACAAGCCCACAAACATCCAAGTTAACTCCCAACAGGATCTACTACATCCTCGACCCACTTCAGAAATAAACTACCCTAATGCTCTAGTACAGTACAGATCCAGTGTTAATTTGTGGAGCCTAAACCGGCTTGCAAAAAGCAAACTACAGTACTCTACCCATAGGGCACTACTGGCATAATTTCTTGGTCCCCCATAGACCAAACTTGTGCATACAGCTTACTTGTAAATAACTCTGGTAGCAGTGCATGAAATTTAAGAAAATACGAGATGGTTAGCCTCCTCCCACCTCCAAACAACCCAACCTCATTCCTGAACTTGGGATGATGGCAGGTCCAGTATAATCTCTGCCACTACACTACATCAACCTTGAGAATTTACTACAAATTAATTGCTCAAACAACAAGAATTTCACCGTTACCTGCAATAAGCTCACCTTGAAGAGCTAATACAACGACCGTTCCAAATAAGAGCGTGGCAAATCATAGAGAGAACTCCTGGACACCGACGGGATCGGAGAAAGACGAGTGCGTTCCAAAACGTAGCCATTTTCTCTGGTAGTACTCAAACTTGACTGGGAACGCAAGGGACTCCTGTCCCGCTCGTAATGACTGGATGTGACAGGGGGAGGCAAACGCCTTCTCTCATAAAGGCCAAGGTTAGAAGAGAGCTGTCTCAACGTTGCAGACTGAGACACCTCATAGGGGTTTAACCGTCGCTGTGAATACAATTCATATTCAGAATCATATGGCCTCACACGAAATCTCTCATAATAATCAGAAATACGGACTCTGTCATGCCCATCATAAAAGGGATCATCTCCATACACAGACTGGTATGGAGAAGGTCTGACAGTTGGAATACGATCATTAGAGCTGGAAGAGTAGCTGGCAGACTGGCCCACAGAGCTAGTTCCGTCTTTTTGATACATGGGACACTCTTTGGACCAGTGCCCATCTTTTCCACACCGATAGCAGCCGGTCTTGTCGCCCATCCCTGGTGTAGTCCGAAGTCGACTCGTGGACAACTGTACACGAAGTTTTTTGCCTTTAAAAAGAGGACGCAAAAACAAAAAAAAAGTCTGTTGTAAATTAAACTGGCTAAAATAATTCAAGCATTAAAGAAACTCTACTAGAACTTGATGTTTTCATAAAATTTCAAATATGTTTTAAGAGAAAAACAAACACTATACATTAAAGCAATAACAAGCATCTATCCTACCAAATCAAAAACCTAGAACATAAGGATCATAGCCAAAAACCTACAATTTTTTTTGTTATGTAACTATTTTAAAAAGGAAAGGGAATTACCTACATATTTAACAAATGTTAAGCCTTCTCTCCAAAGTGAGCGTGTGCCAAGGGAGTACAGTTGTATTATGTACTCACACCACAGTAGGCCTTAAAGACTCCTGCAGGACAACAAAAAGAACCAACAGGAAAAAATGTGCCACAGTCTGCCCTTATGTTTAACTCCTGGACAAAAAGTCTCAAGATTCATGGCTTCATCAACAATAAGACTGCAGTCAATGCAGCTCTTTCCAGTGGCAAAATCAATATGCATTTTATCCATATCTAGTCCCCCCTCCCAAAATAAGCCAAATTATCTCCTCCTTTAAATGCCATCACTTGCTATTTACTGGTCTGCCAGCATCAGCTAATGTACACCACCGTACCAAATGCAACACAACCCTGCAGTCTTACAAGACATTTTAGAGTTAGTGCAGTAGCAGTAAGCACACCACAACTAAGCAAATTTATGGCCAACAAGTTATGAAGACCACATTCAAATCCAAAAGCCTGGGGTGGGGTTGCCATATTGCATCAATAATTTCTCCATTAATATAACTGCACAAGCTGCTGAAATTAAAATATAAACATGGATGCTTACAAAGATGTGAAAACAAAAAATGTTCTATAAGCAGCTGCACACAATCAACCTGACTTGGTCCCATTCACACTGTACACAAAATGGCAACAAAGCCATCTGCAATTCCCAACCATAACTGCAACCAAGGTTGTTGTCTTTCTGGACAAACTGTCACAAAAACAAAAATGATTAGTTTATCGTAATCCTGGTGTGGAACATAGATAATAAAACTCTAGATTACAACTACCAGTTATGTCTTTCTCCTGTTACAAGTAGAATCCACTACAGTGTCCTCATAGGAAGTACAGGCCTGACCAGAGCCATCACCATACATCAGACTCTACCAACGTTCACAAACTGCTGGTCCTCAGAAGGATGGACGAGTAGAATAACCATATGCAAATGTAACAAAACTTAAGAGTGCACCCAAGTTGCAGCACATGGCCAATTATGGAATGTGGCTTAAGTAGCAGCTTCACAAATTATGAGATACTTAACTCTCAGACGCTAAATTCAAAAGTGCTCAAACACCATAAAGTGGGTCACACCAAAGTTTTGTACCCACCATAAATGTAGATGTTAGAGTGCTAATACAGCTGCAGTAATCACATAAGGGTTCTTTGCCGTCAGGCGGGTCCTCGGTCGGCCGAATTCCAAAGTCTTGGTCCGGCGTCGGTTGTAGTCGCCTTCTTCCCTGACGTCAGTGCGACAGGGGTATACAAGTCACAGCCGACGCCATATTCTTCAGTCTTTGTCCCAGATGTCAGGTGCCCCCCAAAGGGAAGGCAATACATAAATAAGGCCATATGTATACACACACATATATATATATATATATATATACACACACACACACACACACACACACACACACACACACACACACACACACACACACACACACACACACACACACACAATGCAATGTTATCAAAAAATAGAAGTTGCAAGCAAATACACCATAGGTGGATAACCCAAAATAGGATATAAGAGGAGGAGTTAGCCACTAATCCTGTACCTAGAGGGGATGGAGGGAGGGAAACCTGTACTGCAGCTGTATTAGCACTCTAACTTCTACATTTATGGTAGGTACAAAACTGTACTATGTTCATAGTGTATACAGCTGCAGTAATCACATATGGGTAGAATCCCAAAGCTACGCACAGGGTGGTAGGCACTAGGTGGAACTGGGTTGAGCCAGAATGCCCTGCAACACAGTAGTGGCAAAGCCTGCTCTAGTTTTGGAATAAAGGCAGGTGGTAGTGTCTAGTGAAGGTATGTACAGAACTCCAAGTGGCTGCCACCAAAATATCTTTGGTAGGAACTCCTCTGAGGAAGGCTGTAGAGGTAGCTGTGGCCCTGGTGGAGTGTGGTCTGATGCCTGCAGGGACAGGTTTCCCATGGTAGGAGTAAGAATCGTATGCAATGGCCTATCCATTTTTGAAATTGTTTGGTAACAGGCTTTCCTTGAGCTCCTACAGCATAGGACACAAAAAGTTCAGATTTCCTGAAAGGCTTTGTTCTGTCCAAATAACGAAGCTGTCTATGGATGTCTAAGGAATGTAGCAACCTCTCCCCTTTGTTTTGAGGGTTGGGGTAGAAGGTAGGTAAGTGTATGGCTTGATTTAAAGCTACCCTGGATACCACTTTAGGCATAAATGACGGGTTGGTACGAAGGGAGACCCTGTCCTGATGGAAGGTGAGGAAGGGCTGTACAGCCATGAGGGCTTGTAGTTCTGGCCATTACCTCAGCTTGTAGGGTTTCAGAAGGAAAGCTATTTTCCAGGACAAATATTGCAAATCTGTTGAGGCAGCTGGCTCAAAGGGAGGCAATGTTAATTTTTCTAGAATGTAATTAAGATCCCAGGCTGGCACTGGTTGTTTCCTTGGGGGTCTTGTATTCTTAGCCCCTCTGAGGAATTGTCTTAAAAGTGGATGAGAGAATAAAGGTGGATCAGTGTTGAATTCTGCAGAAATGGCTGAGGCATGGATTTTTATGGAGGAAAATGAAAGCCCACTGTTTAGCAGCTCAGCCAGATACTGTAATACCCGAGGCAAATTCAGTTTTCTAGGGTCCTGGCCTTTTTTCTCATTCCAAGAGCAAAACAGTTTCCATTTTGCGGAGTAAGTCTTCCTAGTAGATGGTCTCCTGGCCTCCAGAATAACATCCTGCACCTCTTTGGTGAGGTGAGTCTGAGGTGCTAAGGGATTTTCCATGCAGCAAGATTGAGTGCTTTCAGCTGACCGTGAAGAGTTTTGTAGCTGTGCTGAATCAGCAGAAGAGGCATTAGAGGTAGTGGCCAGGGAGGAGTATGTGTTAGGCTCCTTAGGAGTGGATACCAGTGTTGTCTTGGGCCAGTCTGGAGCAATCAGTATCATCTTCGGCCTGTCTGTTCTTGCTTTCAAGAGTACCTTTGGTAGAAGGGGCAGAGGTGGGAAAGCGTACACTGTCCATCCTGTCCAACTGAATGCACTCAGTCATTCACTCTCCAGGTCTTTGGGTGAAAGGTCCTTGAAAAAAACTTTTCCAGTTGATTCCTGTGGGAGGCAAAGATCTATGTCTGGCCTCCCCCACGCTTGGATGATCTTTGTAAACACCTGTGGATGCAACTTCCATTCGTGTGGATCTGTCATATTTCTGCTTAGATTGTCTGCCAATGTGTTTTCCAAACCTGGCAAGTACTGTGCTTGAAGTTCGATTTGCCATTCCAGAGCCAAGTTCCAAAGTGTCATGGCTAGTCTGCACAGGGGGTATGAATGTGTTCCTCCTTGTTTATGTACCATATTACTGTGGCGTTCTGTTCTTATAAGTAATTGTCCTGGATGCAAGAGGTCCTTGAAAGCTATAATTGCATTTATCACTGCTAGCATTTCTTTTTGATTGATATGAAGGTGCTTTTCCTTTTGGGACCATTTGCCCTGAATGCACCTGTCTGTCATGTGCGCCCCCCCAGGCATAAATCTGAGGCGTCTGTTGTGATGACTTGATTTGCTCGAGGCTTGCAGAATGGGAGGCCTTTGTTCGTTTGGCATTCTTGGGCCCACCATAGAAATTCCTTTTGCAAACAGGGAATTATTGGTATTATTGTTTCCAAGCTGTGGCTGTGTTGAGACCAGGTACCACTGAAGTTTCCTCATATGCAACTTTGCACATGGGATTAAAAGGATGCAAGATGCCATGCAGAGCCTGCAGGATTTTCCTTGCAGTAAGCCTGGTACAATTTGCTAGTGCTTTTGAAGTACTGAGATAGTTGCCCTTATTTTTCTGGCGCAAGATAGGCCATCTGGGTGTTTGTGTCCAAGTTGGCACCCAGGAAAGTTATTTTCTGAGTTGGTGTTAGTCTGGATTTCTCTTTGATTGTGTATCCCAGAGAATTCAGTAAACGTGTTGCATAAGCCAGATGTTCCAGTAGTGTGTGCTTGCTGTCCGCTTGGATCAGGCAGTCATCCAAATAAGGGTAAATTTGTATCCCTTGTAGTCTGCAGTATGCAATTACTGATGCCAGGCATTTCATGAATACTCTGGGCGCAGTAGATGAGCCAAAGGGCAATGCAGAGAATTGATAGTGGACTGAACCTGCAAGAAATCTGAGGCATCTTCTGCAGCTTTGTCTGATTGGGACATGCAGGTATGCCTCCTTGAGGTCCAATGCTACCAGCCAAAACTCCTTGACCAGCATGGGAAGAAGTTGCTGTAATGTGAGCATCTTGAATTTTGGTACGAGTAGAAATGTATTTAGGATGGACAAGTCCAAAATGGGTCTCCAGTCGGTTCCTTTTCTTGGCACCAGGAAAAGTCTGGAATAAAAACCTTGACCTTGTTTGTGAGTAGGAACCTCTTGAATGGCTTTCATTTCCATGAGTTTTGAAATTTGTATTTGCGCCTCTGCCCTTTGTGTGGCAGGTTTGGCATGCCTCTCATTTTTGGAAGTGTGAAAATGAAATCTGTAGCCTCAGTTTATAATATCCAGGATCCATTTGTCTGTTGTGATATGCCAATTTCTTGTAAATAGTGCCAGCTTTCCTCCCAGGGGAGCTGCCAGCTGGGAGATGCTGGGCTGAAAAAGAAGGAAGTCATTGGGTTTGCTTTCTGTATTGTTGTGCACTGTCTTCGCCACCTCTTGGGGCTGCCATTGTCTGCCTCTATATGATCCTTGAGACTGTCCTCTGCCCCTTGTGCACCTGTATCTACCTCTTTGGGGCTTGTCAGTGGCTGGAAAGGACCAGTTTGATGGCCAATTTCTGCTAAAACGTGGTGGCTGTACCTGTAGAAAGGCCTTGACAGTTTGCATAGATTTAGCTTTTTCTTCCATTTTTCGTAGTACCTCCTCAGCATTAGTGCCAAAACACATCCTTTTGTAAGGGAGCATCTAGCAGTTTAGCTTTAACATGATCAGGCAAGCTTTGTTCCCCAAGCCAGGCACGTCTACGAATAACTGATCCTGTAATAGCAGCTCTACTTGAGGCCTCCAAGGCATCATAGCCACATTGTAAGGTGCGGTTACCCACTTGTTCTGCACTATGCATCATATCCTGCAATTCCTTCAAATCTGGTTGTTCAGGCTCAGACATTTTGTTTAATTGTGATGACAGAAACTGCTGATATTTAAGCATATGGAACTGACAATTTAAAGCTCTCATGGCTAGGGTGGCAGAGGTGTATACCTTTTTACCCCATCTTTCTAAGGATATAGATTCTCTTTTGGAAGGAAGTGGATTCTTGGCAGTAGAGGCCTTCATTCCCTTGGGGCCTTGAGAAATTGTTTCAGGGTCAGCATTGTGGCTTTTGTAAAGAAATTTGTGAGAATTAGGAACTCTATAGTACCTATCAGGTTTGACTGGGGCCGGAGGCAGGGAATCCGGATTAAGACAAGCCTCCGAGTAAACATCATCAAGTATGTCCAGGACGGGAGGTATAGCCAGAGGTCTGTGTTCCCCAAGCCTTTTCTTGGAATCAGAAAAGTCTTGGCCTTCCCAATGGAAGTGCTCCCTCAAGGTGTGCAAGGTTTCCCCAAAGGAGAAATCCTCAGGGGGAGATGCAGAAGGAATGGACTTATGCATCCGAATCTTCATACGGGGAGTACGAGTGTTCCTCTACATCAGAATGTTCTGAGACAATGGAACCCTGTTCAGATGAGGGGGAATCTTCCTCCACTCTGGGTCTCGTCTGGAGGGGGCTGGGAGCACCTGATAAGTGTAATTAAATCCTCAGCCATTTTAAGCATCTGCTTTTTAGGCATGGGGCCAGAGGATGGGCCCTGTGCAACAGGCCTCTTGGGATGCATGGCTGATTTGGACTTAGTAAAGGCCTTAATGGAAAAGGAAGAAGGTCTAAATACACCCTGGGTGGAAGTGGACCTATCCCCGGTAGGAGTTTCAACACTAACAGTGGCTTCGGTGGTGTAGTCTGAGTAAGGGCCGAGGTACCTGCGGTCTCTGGTACAGAAGCGTCGGTAGTCGGGGACTGCATAGGCGTCTCGCTGAGAACCGGACCACGTGTAGCCGGTTTTGGCGTGGTGTCAGTCTTTGTCCTTGCGTCTTTTGGACAAAACGGTAGTCTGAGTATCAGACGACATTTTATAATCAAATGCTTTACCAAAATAATGTTGGGCGAACTCCGCCTGACGCTTAAGTGTGTTTATTGAAAGTCGCACAAAAACGACAGCCCGAGACATCGTGGTCTGGGCCTAAACAAGGTATGCAGAGGGAATGGAAATCCTTATGCGGTATTTGCTTCCCACAAGAAATACAATTGTTAACTTTGTCTGACATCGGTCTGAGGCAAGAAAAGTTTCCCCAATGGGGTACTTAGCTTTAAAGACTACTCCGGCTTCCAATTTTTTGTAAATTCAGGAGCTGGCCGACCGGCACTTGCGAACTGCTTCTGCTTCGGGCACCGCACAGCAAAAAAGACAGAAGAATATGGCGTCGGCTGTGACTTATACCCCTGTCGCACTGACGTCAGGGAAGAAGGCGACAACAACAGATGCCGGACCAAGACTTTGGAATTCGGCCGACCGAGGACCCGCCTGACAGCAGAGAACCCTTGTGATTACTGCAGCTGTATGCACGATGAACATCTAGAATGGTTATTATATGGGAGCACAAATTCTTTGGCCACAAAACAGATTAAAAGGAAATTGTTTCTGCATAAAATTTTTAAAAATTTACCTTAAGATGAAGATCTCTACATTTAAGAAGAGAACGAATGTAAGCAGATACAATTTGAAGCAGGAATATAAGCGGATACGATTTCATAGCAATGCTCAACTATGGGCATGATGGGAATATTAGTAGTAATCGCCAAATAAAATCTGGTCAAAGCCTCAAAAAAGGTTTCAATAGTCCCTGCCCCCCCCCCCCCCAAAGATTTGACAAGGCATACCAAGATATAGTCCAAAACTGGAATGACTTGAGCTTTTTCTATTTGGGAGAACAGACCAATTGCACAGTTTACCCCAACAGATAGAAGATCCTGAATGGTGATAGAGCTCCAAACAATAAGAGCTTTAAACATTAAGCTATGTATGCAACAAACATGTTTGCTAATTTACTAATGTGTGACGCAGTAGTGTAGCAAGGGTGGGGTAAAGGGGGCAGCTGCCTATGGCGCAATCCTGATGTGCAATTCAGGCATTATTTCAGTACTGACAATTCTGAAATCAACTTCAGCACATTAACTCCGCATGGGATAAGCTGGTTTTCTACACTTTAAAAATGTATTTTTGTTTGGGGGGGTGCTTCTGCTGAAGTGCTGGCTCACCATGCATCTGCCTGGCTTGGAGAACCACTGAGCACAGCAGGCTTTGCTGTGCTGGGGAAGGGGTGTATACCGGGCTATAGACTGCTGACAGAAGTCTACTGGGAGTTTTTTTTTTTTTTTGCGCACTTCCAATGAGGAGCTTGGGAGGGGGGGCATTTGGGTGGCTTTCGACTGCTGAAATGCAGTCAGAGCAAACCCTTTTTTTGCTCCTCAAATGAGGAAGGGGCGGAGGGACTCCTCTGATTGGGGGGGGGGGGGGTTTATAATTTGCATGTCTAATCTAATGGTTTTCCTTTAGGCTTACAGGCACACTTTGTACCCATGTATATAAAGCAGGGCAAGCTTCCCATGTCTAAAAGAACTCATGTCAAGCACTAAAGCTAGAGTATGAAACATTCCAGGGAAGCTACTGCTGTGACAAGAAGCTGCCCTGATTAAACTGTACTTTGACACAAAATAAATGGAACTCAAAAGCCTTAAGAAGATATGGGAATGGGACAGAAGACTTAAGTCTCCAGCAATAAACCCAGTTTCCCCAGGCCACTAGTCCTCTCTCAAAGACCCTCAAGTATGGTCATTTCTGAACTCTCCCATTTTTTCACCCATGGTGTAAAATTTCAAGGGGAATAAACCAACTCTGACATTACTGACTGGAGGAAATCAGGGGGATTGCAATACATTATCTGCAGCAACCGCTTTCTCACTACCCTTAAGCGAGATCAGTGATTAAAAATAAAAACTAGTATATCAGAAATGGTTGGTAGAGGCACTGAGACCAAGAAATAACTCAGCCTGGAATTAATCCCAGAAATATAAAAAGGGATGCACCAGTGACTGAGAAGCCACCTAACCAACTTGTGTAAGCTATTGTTAAACAGTTCTCCATTTCCACTTGTCTTTTGAATGCGCAATTTCTGAGGATAACATTAGTGGTGAGCTTTTGAAAAAAGCGGTCACTGGTCACTACTGGAGCTGAAGCTACACCATATACCTCTAAAGGAGTCTAGGCGAGGTCTGCCCAATGACCACGCTCTTCTCTGAAGTACAGTTGTATACACTACCATAAATGTACATGTTAAGGAGTGTATTCACTGCTGCAGTCATCACATTTGGGTTATCTGCTTGCAGTAGCCCTCAGTCGACCTGATTAAGTCTTGGGTCCTGCGGTTGCAGTCCCTTCTGGGACGTCAGGTCGTCAGGGGTATAAAAAACATGCAGCAGATGCCATTACATCAGTCTTTCTTGCCCCAGATGTCAGGTGCTCCCCTAATGGGAAGCAATTCAACTTATAAATATACATGGTTACACCTACAACTAAACAAATACACCGAAAATACCGAGTGTATTCACTGCTGCAGTCATCACATTTGGGTTATCTGCTTGCAGTAGCCCTCAGTCGGCCTGATTAAGTCTTGGGTCCTGCGGTTGCAGTCCCTTCTGGGACGTCAGGTCGTCAGGGGTATAAAAAACATGCAGCAGATGCCATTACATCAGTCTTTCTTGCCCCAGATGTCAGGTGCTCCCCTAATGGGAAGCAATTCAACCTATAAATATACATGGTTACACCTACAACTAAACAAATACACCGAAAAGATTGAGCATAGTAAAGGAGAGTAGAAGTATAGCCAAAAATAGTAAGGGGGCTGGAGGGAGGGTAACCAGGACTGCAACAGTGAACGCACTCCAACATCTACATTTATGGCAAGTGTATACAACTGTACTATGTTCTTAGTGTTCCACTGTTGCAGTCATCACATTTGTGTAGATTCCCAAAGCCAAGGATGGGAGGAGGAATTCAGATAGAAATAGGGCCGGCTAAAGGCCCTGCAAGACTGCAGTGGCAAAGCCAGCTCTGGATTTAGAGAAAATTGGCAGATGGTAATGCTTGGTGAAAGTATGTACAGAACTCCAGGTAGCAACTTCTAGGATGTCCCTGGTAGGGACACCTCCAAGAAAGGCTGTAGAGGTAGATGCAGCCCTGGCTGAGTGTGGTCCGATCCCTTGTGGGATAGGTTTTCCATGATGCTTGTAACAGAAATGAATACAATGGCCTATCCATTTGGAAATGGTTTGCTTTGAAAGTCTTCTCCCCTGCAGCAAATGCCACCAGCAGTTCAGATTTCCTTCCGAGGTTTAGTTCTGTCCAAGTAGAATCTAAGTTGTCTGTGCACGTCTAAGGAGTGCAGTATCCATTCCCCTTTGTTCTGTGGATTAGGAAAGGTTGGCAAATGAATAGACTGATTAAGGGCCACACTAAATACCACCTTGGGCATGGAGGGATTGGTCCTGAGGGACATCCTGTCCGCATGAAAGATTATGAAAGGCTCCACTGCCATAAGGGCCTGTAATTCAGAAACCCTTCTTGCTGAAGTGATTAACTGCTTAAAGAAAAGCTGTTTTCCAAGAAAGAAAATTTAAGTCTGCAGTAGCAGCTGGCTCGAAAGGAGGAAGAGAGTTCCTCCAATACAAAGTTAAGGTCCCAGGCTGGAGTTGGAGCTCTCCTGGGTGGTCGTACATTTTTGGCCCCCCTGAGGAACTGATTGATCAGTGGATGAGAGAAGAGGGGAGGTTCTGTGTTATGAGCTGAAATGGCTAGGGTGTGAATTTTGATGGAGGAGAGAGACAGGCTCTTGTGAAGCATCTCAGTTGAGACTGATTCCAGGCATAGAATCTCTTCCATTTTTCAGCATAAGATTTTGTAGTACTAGGCCTCCTTGCCTCCAAAATGATATCCATCACTGGTTTACGGAGGGATGGTAAAGAGATTAGCCAGGCTGCAGGGTTCAGAAACTGAAGTTGAGGGTATAGAATCTGGTTCTCCTGCTGAGATAATAGGGTACGAGTTTGATGCAGGTGCCATGGGGCATAGTGACACTAAGAGGGGGTACCAGTGCTGGCGTGACCAGTCTGGTGCAATCAAAATAGTCCTTTGGAGAGAAGAGGCGGAAAGGCATAAACTGATAGCTGAAGGACAGAGCATCCACTTTTCAAGCTTGTTTGTGGGGAGTCCTTGTGCAAAGTGTCCAACTGATAAGCAAATGGGGGAGCCCAGATATGCCTTCCCCCAGGACTGTCATGTTGAAAACCCTTGGTTCCAGTTCCCACTCGTGTGGGTCTATGAGGTTTCTGCTTAGGTCTGCCAGTGTAGTTTTCCTGGCAGGAATGGAGCTTGTACATGCACTTGGTAGCTCAGGGCTGTGTTCCACAATGCCATAGCTAGTCTGCAGAGGGGGTAAGAATGTGTACCCCCCTACTTATGTACCACATAAAAGTGGTGTTATCAGTCTACCATTAATGGTCATGGAAGAATGTGGTCCTTGAAGGCTGTCAGAGCATTCAGTACAACTAATTTTTTGATTGATATGCAGGTGCATTTGACTTTGGTCCCATTTGTCCTGAATGCACTTCCCTGCCAGGTGAGCCCACCAAAGGAACTCTAGGTGTAGGCAAGGTATGATCGGAATCATTGCTTCTACATCCTGAGAATTTTGACACCATAGGCTTTTTGGATACCATTGTAGTTTCCTCATATGCAGTCTTGCATATGAAATTAGAAGAATGCAGGAAGCCATGAACCTCAAGGCTTGTAGCATTTGCCTTGCAGATAGCAGGGTTTTTGTGCCACTTGTTTGTAGTCTGCCAAATGAATTTCTCTGGCGTGAGAAAAGCCACCTGGGAAGTTGTATTCAAACTTGCTCCCAGGAATACAATTTGACAGGGTACCAGGTGCGATTTCTTTTCTTTAGTGTACCCCAAACAAGTTAGCACAGATGACTCAAAAGTATGTCCTGGCTTTCTGCCTGAATTAGACAATCATCCAGGTATGGGTATATTTGAATATTTCTTTGCCTGCAAAACGCAATGACTGGAGCTAGGCACTTCATGAATACCCTGGGTGCAGTAGATATGCCAAAGGGCAGTGCAGAGAACTGATAACGCATGTAGCCTGCTTTGAAGCACAACTATCTTCTGCAAGATTCCCCCGATTGGGATGTGCAGGTATACTTCCTTTAAATCTAGTGCTGCCAACCAGGCGCCTTTGCCTAGCATAGGGATCAAATGCTGGAGTCAGCATCTTAAATTTTGGAATCACCAAAAAAGTGTTTAGAGAAGACAGGTCCAGGATAGAACACCATGAATTGTCTTTTCTGGGTAACAGGAAAAGTAGATTAGAAATCTTGTCCTTTTTGCTCTTCTGGTACTAAGTGAATAACCCCCCCATGCTTGAGAGAGAAAGTACTTGCTTTTGGGCCTCTGCCCACTGATATAGGGGTCTATCTGGCCACCCACTTGGTGTTGGTAACGTGTGGAAGTGAAATCTGTATCCCTGGGACACTATTTAGAATCCATTTGTCCCGAGTAATGAGTTCCCAGTTCTTTGCATGAAGAGCAATCTCCCCCCCCCCCCCCAAAGGGGCAGTCAGTTGAGAAGTGCTTGGAAATTTTATAAGTCAGTCAGAGACAATTTACCATAGGAGGAGTTTTATTATCCCCAGATTTGTAAGTGTAAGCCCCCCACCCCCACTGCTTAGTCCTGTGCTACCCTGGGACTGGAGCCTGGGAGCTCTGCTGGATCTGGGTTTGGCCTGGAAGAGGAGGGAAAGGACCAATTTTTTGGAAAGCCAATGCCTACTAAACCTTGGAGTTTGCATGGATTTAGCCTTTTCCTCCATCTTCTTAAAAACTTCTTCTGCCTTGTTGCTAAACAGACGGTTCTGGTTTAAGAGAGCATCCAGAAATTTCAACTTTAACATGACCTGGCAAGGATTGCTCCTTAAGCCAAGCATGCCTTCTAAGTACAGACCCAGTTACAGCAGCCCCTGCAACAAGATGCCTTTAGTGAACCAAAACCACATTGCAAAGTATGTTTTCCAACTTGTTCAGCTGAATGCAGTAAATCCTTTTCAGCACAATCAGGAATCATCATTTTCAGTTTAAGCAATCCAATAATATGCTGCTGATACTTTAATACGAAACTGGCAGTTTAATGCCCTAACGGCCAAAGTTGCAGAAGTGTACACCTTCTTACCCCATCTATCCAACACCCTGGAGTCTCTAATCAGAGGGGGTAGGATTTTTGGCAGTAGTAGCTTTAATGCCCTGTGGTTCCTGTGAAATGGTCTTAGGATCCGCAGCAAGATTTTTAGAAAGGAACTTGAGAGTCAGGGACCCTGTAATATCAATCAGGTTTTCTGGGAGCAGGAGGTAGAGAATCAGGGGCCAAGCTAGATTCCAAAAATGCATAATCAAACAATATCTAGCACAGGAGGTATGGCTAAAGTCCAGTGCTGGGGCAGGAGTAAAAAATCCCCACGCCTCTCTAGAAATCCTGACTTTCCCAACAAAAATGCTCCGAGAATATGCAAGGTTTCAACAAATGAGAAATCCTCGGGGGTGGGTTGGGCTGAGGGAATAGTCCTCAGCATCAGCATTTCTTGGGTGGCGTAAGCCATGGAACCTTGTTGGCTAGGCTTACATAGCCTAGTACCTATATCGGCCCAAGGGCCTATCAGAATCCTCATAAGTAGATAAGGGCAAATCCTGGTCAGAGGAAACAATTCAGAATCCTATCATAAGCAAACTCGGTCCCAAGTCTCAGAGGGGGAAGGCTGGCTTCCCCTGAATAAAAGTACAGAAGTCAGTCTTCAGCCATCCTTATGTTTTTTAGGCATAGAGGCCTGACCATGCAGTCTGGGTGTCAATTTTCTAGGCATGGTTTGAGTTTTAGGCCTTGAAAAAGATGGCGTCTGTTTAATACACAAGTCAGTAGGCCTGAATACACCCTCAGAAGCCGGTGCCTGCACAGCGGCACTGGACCCATGCAAGTTAGAGACATCCACAGGTTCCACAGTTGAACCATCTCGTGGCATACCAGACTCCGAATGGGTCTCAGGAAAGGCCTGCGAATCTGAAGTAGCAGGTATTAGGGGCTGCGAAAGCACCTCAGAGTACCGGTGAACTGGCGACTGGCTTAGAAGTGTCGGCAGCTTCGGACTTAGATGGCCTGTCTTTATCTTCGTGTTTTTTCGGAATGTCGGTAGTCGGACGGCTTACCGGAGACATAGCAGGATAAATGAACAGAGCACCAAAATATTTAGCAGCGAAAATATAGACTTGATAGTTTGTGGTTTAAATAAGGCAGAGACAGCAAGGTACGTCGTGGTCAGGGCCTAGGCAAGGAATACAGTACGAATGAAAATCGTTTGAAGTATTTGCTTTCCACAAGCAATGCAATTGTTTACTGACATCAGTTTTAGAGCAAGAAAAAGTTTCCCCAACAGGGTACTTGGCTTTTAGTTGAAGACTTCGGTTCTGAAACTCGAAAATGAAAAATTTCAGGAGTCTGCCGACTGGCACTTGCGAACGGCTTGTTTCGGGCACCACACAGCAAGAAAGACTGATGTAATGGCATTTGCAGCATGTTTTACACCCCTGACGACCTGACATCACAGAAGGGACAGCAACCGACACAGGACCCAAGATTTTGTTAATCTGGCCGACTGAGGGCTACTGCAAGCAGATAACCCAAATGTGAGGACTACAACACTATAAAAAAAAAAAAAAAAAAAAAAAAAAAACCACATGCAATTCTCCTGGAAGTGAAACAAGCAATGAAAATCAAAATCAGCAAGGACCAGTAAAAGGCTAACAGGATGGCTCTGGTCTTTCTTGATGAATCTTAAAGGAAATGGAGGCTACAGCTCAGCATCCAGGAGCCCACTTCTACACCCCTTGGAAGCAAGATGAGGCATCACCAAACAACCAAGCCTCCACTATAGGAACCAGATCCCCACTGATTATGAGCTGCAATCAAAATGTGGTTAAAGTGAACAGCTTTTAGTAACACTTGTAAGCTACATCAACTTGTGAAAGTCCTTATGTACTCAATCTGCCCTTGTAATCGCACTTAAAACTACTGAACCCAAACTGTCCACTGCCCCACCCTCATGTTGTGGGCAGCACAAAGCAACAGGATAGATACCCTCCATGTAACTAGAACTTAATGTGTTGGGAGACACCATCTGCTTTTCTGAAAGATGTGCCCAAGAAAGATTTTCGAAATACATCTGATGAATGTTAGCTGCTGGGATAGGTTCACGGCAACTTTACCACATTCACTATAATCCTAACACTGAAAATGTTTTGTTAAAAGTATGCTTGACTATGCCAGACTGAAGCAGTCATATTGCCAGTTTGAATAATTTTTTTAAATGCATCAAAATCTATCATCATGCAAAACAATGTTACTTATGAGCAATATATGAAATTTGTCTCAACCTTAGTCGTGGCAGATAAAGGGATCAGGCAAGAACAGTTGTGCAAAGTCTTACCATAACCATAGGGGTCCTTCTCTTCCATGTTGCAGTATTCTTTGTGTGGGATTTCCTGCCCCCAGGCAATGTGTATATCTGCTCCTATACAAAAGCTTCAGCTTGGCTGTTGCAGCTGCGTGGGACGTCCCACATAGGGCCATAAACCAGGGACTTAAGACATCGGCACGCACAATCCTCAGAACTTTATTCTGCAACCTAAGAATATCTAGTCTTTGTCTGAGTTCAGGGAGGACTTCTTGAGGTTTGGGTGAACCCTAGACTTTGTAGAAGGGACAGATGAAGAGTAGACGTCTTAAGAGGGAATCTTCAGACTGTGCTAGGATAAGGATGCCATTCCAGATATGGGTAAATCTGGACTCCATGGATCCTGCAGAAGGCAATAGCTGGAGCTAGGCACTTTGTAAACAATCTTGGGGCAGTGGATAAACCAAAGGGCAAGGCCGTAAATTGAAGTGTGATGATGGGCTACAGAAACGCAGGAAACTTGTGAGATTCCTGATGGAATGTGCAGGAAAGCATCTTTTAGGTCCAGGCTGACCATGAAAGCATTTGAGGGTATGAGGGGTAAGAGTGGGAAGTGACAGCATTTTGAAGGACGGTACCTGCAGGTAAAGGGTTTAGGAAGGAGAGGGACCAGGAACTGACTGGAGTAGAATCCCTTTCCTTCTTGTCCTGTGGGAACTTGTTGCAGGGCTGACAGAATGTAGGAGATGGCATTGTCTTTTTTGGGGGGAAAAGACATGCCCTTCCGGGGGGGGGTTTGATTCCAGGATAGAAAGTATCCTTTCTGAATAATGGTAAATACCCACTGGTCTGTGATGACAGTGGGTAAGGCGAGATGAGAGGGGCAGATGGGCAAAGCAGCCATGCCTTATTAGAACCTCCCCATCCTGAAGGGGGCTGTCTAGGCTGAGGTGGGCCTGGATGAGGAGACAGCAGAATGCAGGTTACACCTAACAAAGGTTGTCTTAGCCAGGTAGTTCCCATAGAATTTTGGGTATAGGGGATACCTTGAGATGTTTAATATCCTGTAATTCTTTGCTTTTTTCTTGCAGATTCTTAAAAAGGTCTGCCGACTGCTTTCCAAAGAAGTAGTTTAGATAAAGGGAGGCATCAAAAATTTTGGACCAAGTCCTCTGGCAGAGTCTGTCTAAGCCAGGAATATCTCCTAGGGGTAGATGCTGATGCTGCAGAGCAAGCATATGCTTCTGCTGCATCTTAAGTAGTGTCTAGCCACTTGTAGTGCTAAGGATAATTTGGAGGAGATACCAGTTTTAATGGGACTGTCAGGAATTGAAGCCAGCACAGAGATGGCTTGGGATACCAAGCCCAGGGCATACTTGGTCATGCGAGTCTGATAGTTAATGGCTCTGAAGGCCAAAGTGGAAGAAGTGTACATCTTGCCTAGCCATGGATTTGCCATCTTGATCAGTGGGCAATAGGGAGGCAGAAGGTAACAACCTAGACTGTGTCAGGGACAGTGGCAATTACTGCTGGGTCTGCTAAGGGTGGCTTTGCGGAATTTTTGTTCCTCCTACACCTTGTAGAAGCAGTCAGGGCGCTTAAGTGCAGGAGGCTGTGAATCAGGTGTTCTAGAGGCTGCAGTAAAGGCTTCCACTTATGCAGGAAGGACAGGGGGACTCCACTTGCAGCAGTTCAAAGCATCCTTTTTGAGTTTGTCATTTGGGAAGTATCCCATTTGAAATGGTCTTTCATTTTGGTGATGGTTTCACCAAATGTAACGTCTTCAGTTGAAGACCCTTCCATAATACTCCTTGGGAGAAGCAATCTGGGATGCATAAGAGCTGGACTCATCTGAGAAAGAGTAGGTGGATTTGTGTTCTTACTCAAGGAGGGGAGCCATGGGAATGAAGAAGCAGAGGGAGGCCTAGGGCTTAGCAGAGGCAACTTAGTTGGGGTGAGGCAGAAGGCCTAAGGACCCTAACTGCCTGCATAAGAGAAGAGGTGAAGGCCTCCCAGTCTGGAGGGCCTTCAGAAGCAGGTGTTATGCATTTTGTTTTCTGCTTCTTTTTGGTTGGAGTCAGTCTAGAGCTGGGTTTGGCAGCGTCTGTATCAGAAGTCTGTATCCCGGTCGAAGGAACCACCAAGTTTGGCCCCCCACTTGACAGACAGGCGGTGAAGCTCTGCGGACGTGCCGGTCATCAGATGTGCATCGGCCTCCAGGATGGAGCCGACGGATCTGCAGAGCACTCAACTCCTACATCTGTAGCTGGCAGGGCGTCTGGGTGTGAACCAGCAGGCGATGAAGGCCTAGGCATCTTTTTCTTACGCAGAGGTTCTTGGGCACCCTCTGAAGCGGGATCCATCCTGAGAGCCAGCCGTTTGCGGCATTGGTTTTCCAAGTAAAGATTTAAAGCTGCCCAACAACTACATAAAGTCAAATAGGACAGGCATTATGGTAGTGTTTCCGGCCTAAGCAGAAAATGCATTTGTCATGGGCGTCCTTATGGGGAATTTGGCACCCGCATTGGCACTTTGCCTTTTTACCTGACATCAGCTGAAAGCTACAGCCAAGCCTAAACAATGTGGAAGACTGGTTAAAAAAATTAGAAATGCAAAAACAAATGGGTTACTTATCTAAAGTAGATGCGTCTTGAAGAGCGATCGTACGATGTAAAGTCATCTGCAGCTGAAAAGTTGAGGATTGTGCGTGCACACATACTCAAGGTCCCTAGTTTATGGCCCTACGTGGGACGTCCCACGCAGCTGCAACAGCCAAGCTAAAGCTTTTGTATAAGAGCAGACAAGAGTCACCTGAAGGCAGGAAATCCCACACCAAGAATACTGCAACATAGGAATAGAAGGACATCCAACTTACTCAGTTGACAAATACATTAAAGAAATGCAACTACCTGAACTTGTGGAAAGGAGTGAATGAGACATGGGATCAAATGTTACACGCAGCTTCACTGCCAGAGAAAAAGGAGGCATGTTTGAATTTGTGTGCTTTTCCTTATTCTCATATCAGCAATGACAGTAGACAAATGGCAATAATGAAATGGCAGAAACATGAACATGTAAAGACCACGTGTTGTGGCAACCAACATGAGGTATAATTGTTTCCTGTGCCTACATTTGTTCCTGGATGCTAGAACTAAAAAACTTGGGGGGGGGGGGGGATCCAAAATATGCAGATTAAGTTGCCAAAGCACACAATGAAGGAAGATGGCACAGCTTGGTAGTGTCAAATTAAATGGAAGAGGCAGGCACTGACCTCAGTCACATGGTAGCTGCTTCAAGCTAAAAGCCATCACACAAGACATGGAGTTAAAGGACAGCATGGCAACACATCTTAAGCATATCCTATTAAACTGCATCAGTATCATTCTCCACATTCTTTCGTGCTATGCCTTTGTGGAGCAAACATGCAATTCCTTGTGTTGTAGATTTTATCATACACAAAGTGATATACTTACCATAAATTATACCGTTAACTTTCACATGCTTACCATACCACAGATACCTGGATGAGCAAAGCCCATCATAACAGCAGTACCAAGGCTGACATTCACAAGGATGACTCCATACGCAAATCCTTACCACACTATACAAAGCCCCTTGAAGCATCTCAGGAGGCAAAGCAGTACCACTCCTCTCAAAGACGTGATCCATGAGAAGCCAAGAAAAACAGCATCATGACTAGACCTACTGCATGACAGCAGGGAGGGATGAGAATATTTGCAGGATAGACCTGCTCATGCAAATGTACTGTTAAGAGTCAAGTACATAACTTCTGTGGCTTTAACTGTGGTACTCGGGGGCAGGACTGGGGAAGTGCAGGCATGTTTGTCTTGACTAATACAACACTAATTTAATAATTTTAGTTAAGTAGCTCAGTGTTTCACATGCCAATATAGTTAGCCAAAAAAGAGACACGTATAGCAATACACGAGATTACTGGCACTATTGGCTTAGTTACAGCAATTTTACAACCTTTTGGTATTACTCCAGAAGAGGAGTAATGCTCTGACAGTGGGAACCCTGCCTCAATAGATGTGTACATGGTCGGCTGTCTGCAAATGCCAGAGTGGAGTGGAATGGTAATTGGCACTCTTCCTACAAAAGGTCAGACTTCCAAACCTACTGAAGGATTATCTACTGGTGGACTTGTGGCAGCTAACCATCTTGAAATTACAATAAGAGCCATGATAGACTGGTATCAGTTCATAAAAGGTGAATCAGTAAGCTTTTGCAAGACGCAGTGTTACTTGTTGGTCGTACAAGGTGTGTGTGTGTGGGGTTGGTGGTGGCTGAGATTATACAAGAGAAAGAAATCTGGAAAGAGAGGGCATCAGCAGTGGGTCCTTCTAATGAATGTCTGCACAGAAAAATAAAAGGGATGCTGCCACACCACTACCAATCAAAATGCACTACTCCCCTGGAACTACTACTGCATCTACGAGGGCAGCACACAGTGTAAAAACAGACTTGTCTGGCACAAATTATCCCCACCATACTGTGAATCAGAGACTTTGTGGATTAACAAGTTCAACAATTAATGCTTGAAAAGATTGTGTGGGCCAAGGCAATGAATGGCACTGAACCTACACAGGATTCCTCCACATCCAAATTCATACGGTAGTCCAAATAGAGGGGAAATTGACCACATTGTTTGCCAGCATCCCGCACATGTGAATGTTACACTGCTGAAGGTTCAGCAGCTACACCACATCCTACAGAAAATGAATATGACAAAGAAAAGGAGTACCTCTCAAATGATGGGCTGTGAAAGCCTATCTGGTTGTGTGCATCTAGAAGTCAGGAGGCTCTCAAAGCCTGAGCAGGGTAAATCAAATTGGTCTGTCCCAGTAAGCAACAATAGCAATCAAGCATGGTTTGCAGGTTGGGGTCTTTACAGAAGTGTGGGTAGGTAAGGGAAGCATAAAGAATCCCTGGATTAACTGTCCCTCTAACAGCTTTATGCACTTGGTGTTTGAGAGAGAAGTTGCAGCAAGACTGGCCCCAATTCATGCAATGCTAATCAGAATGAGAAAGATGACGTCAGATTCTAAACTCCTTGGACCACCCCCAGCTTGAAATGTACCCCCCCAAACTCCAGACAGGCAGCTTGTTCCACCTTCCTCGGTAGCAGTAACTACAGAGAGTCTTCCCATTTGAAGGAATGGGGACAGCCAGTTTAGAGGATTCCTACATGTCCAGGTCAAATATATGGTCGCTACAGGCAAGTGTTAAATGTGACCAGTCGCCAACACCATAAACATTCGGAATGGGATCAACAGGTTTATGCCACCAAGATCCACAACTGGCTTGAGGTCCTTGTTCTACTTAGGACCCCAAAAAAATCTTGAATAAATTTGACCATCTCTGGACTGGTGGGACCTCCTTGTTGGCCCTTTTTTGGAGGCTTGACACCCCATGCTCATATTTAAGGGGGTGGAATCTTTAGTAATAGTGGTTTCTAAGGTGGTGGTCCTTGGGAAAACTCAGTTATCCTGTATGATGGCCACCCATGCGGCTAGACAAAGATAAGTACCCCTCCAAAGATAGATAGTGGGGCATGTTTTCAGGTGTTCTGATGCAACTGAGATGGGTTCCATGCAAGCTTGGTTTTGCAGACCATTTGACCTTTTGGTCTGTGTCCATTAAATGGGCCACTTCTGCCCCATCATTGGGGAAGTCAAAGGGTTAACACCGATTTCTTGAAACAAAGGGATTTGGAACTCAGATTTCCACTGAAGAAATTTGGTGGATTCTTTTAATTTTATTCCCAAGGCAGACAGCATCTTCTCATCTTGCTCCCATCTTGTCAGTTTCTCTATAGCTGGACCAAAAGATGATTATACAGAAGGGGCACTGGCAAGAGACACCACAAAGTCTGACACGTAGAACAAGGCATGACAGGGTTACGCGAATCCCTGCAGCCCTGGTTGCTCCATAGATTGCATTGTGAGCATGGTATTCAGGGTGGTCAGTATTTTAGTACACTACCGAGTCGTGGGCTAACCTAGTGTCCACAGCTTGTTTAGCCAGGCACTCTTGTTTGGGGACAGAATAGAAAACTCACCCACGAGTTCTCAGTGGCTGCTGCAATGACCATGTCCAACATAGGACCGCGACCAAAACTTATCTACCCTTAGGGAGATGCAAGACTACTGGATTTCATGGAACAGCTTCCACTATATCTGGTTCCTAGCATGCCCTCTCTGCATTCAAATCTAGGAGCCTGTTTGTAGGGGGAAACCAGTCAAGATGTAGAAGCACAACCATATGCAAAAAGTGCTTACTCATCTTTAGGTGGTGGCTCAGATGGCCAAGAACCCTCAGCAATTCTGTAAGTCACCAAAACTGACCTTCAGGAGCAGAATGGGGGGGGGTTCTCACCCAAATCAGTATGTGCTGGACTCCCAAGGGGAGTCAATGCACTTCTCTTTGCAGGACCTCTTCCTAGGAATCTCTGGTTGTGCCAGGTCAGAGTTGGAAGAGTCAGAATGCACTTGTGTGAAACTACAAAGGCAAAAACTGTTCTGCCGCTAGGAACCTTGATAAATGGACTGAACACACTTGAGCAACCCCTAAATATATGCAACAACGAAACATCTAACGGCAAAGTAGAAGAATGCTTAGAGTATATTTTACTAAGAGTCTATCACAAAAACAGAAGGGTGGGAAGGGGAAGGACTTGGCTGTCCACGAGACACCCTGTCCGCATGAAAGATGATGAAAGGCTCCACTGCCATAAGGGCCTTAATTCAGATAACCTTCTAGCTGAAGTGATTGCTAAAAGAAAGGCCGTTTTCCAGGAAAGAAATTTTATGTCTACAGTTACAGCTGGCTCGGCCCCTCTAAGATACTGCTTTAGAAGAGGATGAGAGGAGGGGGGGGGGGGTCTGTGTTGTAATGAGCTGAAATGGCAGAGGCATGGATTTTGTGAGAAAAAAAAAAGACTGGCCTTTATGAAGCATCTCAGTGAAGTAATGCAAAATCGGAGGTAAATTGGGCACTGCTGTGCTTATCCCTTGAGATGGATTCCAGGCACAGAATCTGTTCCATTTGTCAACATAAGATCCAAAATGACATCCATCACAGGTTTGCTGATTGATGCAAAGGGTGAATTTAAGTGATTAGCCAAGCTGCAAAATTAAATGTTTGGAGCAGAGGGTGCAGAATTTGGCTCTCCTGCCGAGACAGTAAGGAAGGTGTCCGAGGCAGGTGCCACAGAGAAATGTGTGACACTGCGCAAGAGTGGGTACCAGTGTTGGTGAGGCCAGTCTGGAGCAATCAAAATAATTTTTGGTTTGTCCTTTTGACTTTTAGTAGAACTTCTGAAAGACACAGCATCCACTTTCCAGGCTTTTTTGTGCTGGTTCTTGTGCAAAATTTTTCCAACTGGTAGTTCGGGGAAGAGGCAAAAAAATAGATGTCTGGGCTCCCCCATTTGCGTGTCAACATTTTGAAAATCCATGGTTCCAATTTCCATTCAAGAGGATCCAGGAGATTTCTGCTTAGTTCATCTGCCAGAACGTTTTGCTTTCCTGGTAGGAATTGAGCTTGTAGTTGTACTTGGTAACTCAAGGCCATGTTCCACAATGCCATGGTTAGTCTGCAGAGGGGGTAAAATGTGTACCCCCTCGCTTGTTTATGTACCACATAACCGTGGTGTTGTCTATCAGCAACTGTCCTGGATGAAGGTAGTCCTTGAAGGCTGTCACGTGCATTCTGTACAGCTAGCATTTCTTTTTGATCGATATGAAGGTGCATTTGATTTGGGCTCCATTTGCCCTGAATGCACTTCCCTGCCAGATGAGCCCCCCCCCCCCCCATGCATAGTCTGATGAGTCTGTAGTTTAGGGTTTGGGCAGCAGGGGACGGTGTGAATGGCAGGCTCTTGTTTTGATGGCAGGCCTCTGCCCACCATAGTAACTTAGGCGCAGGCAAGGTATGATAGGAATCATTGTTTCCAGACTGAATGTTGACTCCATAAACTTAAGTACCACTGAAGTTTCCTCATATGCAGTCTTGCATATGGAATTAGAAGAATGCATGAGGCCATGAACCCCAAAAGCTTGCAGTATTTGGCTTGCAGATAGCAGGGTTTTTGCAGCCACCCGTTTTGAAGTAAGTCATCAAATGAATTTGCTTTCCTGGCGTAAGGAAAGCCATCTGGGCAGTTGTATTCAAGCTTGCACCCAGGAATGTAATTATTTTCAGAGAGTACCAGTCGAGATTTCTTTTTTTGTTTATGGTGTACCCTAGACAGGTTAGAAGTCTTTTTACAAATGCCAGATGTAAAAGGGCCTGGTTTTCTGCCCTAGACAATTGTCCAGATATGGATACATTAGAAATATTTCTTTGCCTGCAAAATGCAATTACTGGAGCCAGGCACTTGAGGGCACTGCAGAGAACTGATCATGCATACAGCCTGCTTTGAAGCGTAGGAATCTTCAGCAAGATTCCCCGATTGGGATGTGCAGGTATGCTTCCTTTAAATCTAGTGTTGCCAACCAGGCATTCTTGTCTAGCATAGAAGTAACTGGTGAGTCAGCATCTTGAATGGACCTGTCCAGAAAGGTGTTTACAGTAGACTGGTCCAGAATTGGACACCATTTGTCTTTTCTGGGTACCAGGAAAAAGTCTGGAATAGAAACCTTGTCCCTTTCCCTCCTGAACATGGGGTCTATTCAACTAGTACCAGAAGAGGGAAAGTACTTGTTTCTGAGCCTCTGCCCACTGATTTGGGAGCAGGTCTGGCCACCACTTGGTGTTGGCAGCATGTGGAAATGAAATCTCTATCCCTGGGACACTATTTAAAACCCATTTGTCCTGGGTTATAAGTTGCCAGTTTGAGCGAAAAGCCAGCCCCCCCCCCCCAAAGGGGTGGCTAAGAGGCAAGTGCTTGGTAATTTCAAAGGAAATTTGTTTACCATAGGGTGGTGCCTTGTTTCCAGTTTGGAAGTGGAAGCACCCCATTGCTTAGTTCTGAAAGCAACATGGGACTGAAACCTGGTGGTTTTGGAATGTCTGGGTTTAACCCTAGCGGTTCTGAAAGGACCAGTTCTTAGTAGGCCAATGCCTACTAAATCTAGGAGGTTGGAAATCTTTCACAGTTTCCATAGATTTAGCTTTATCTTCCATCTTTTTTTAGAACTTCTTCAGCCTTCTTGCCAAATAAGCAGCCCTGCTGTAAAGGAGCATCCAAAAGTTTTGCTTTAACATGCTCAGGCAGAGATTGCTCCTTAAGCCAAAAATGCCTTCTAAGCACAGACCTAGTAACAGCAGCCCTACAAGAGGCCTCTAAGGAATCAAAACCACATTGCAAAGTAAGTTTGTCAACTTCAGCAATAAATCCTGCAAATCTTTATTCTCCAGAGTCAGAAATCATAATTTTCTGATTAAGTAGTCCCACGATATGCTGTTGATATTTTAGCATATGGAATTGAAGTTTAAAGCCCTGATTGCTAGGGTTGCAGAAGTATAAACCTTTTTATCCCATCTATCCAGCGCCCTGGAGTCTATCAGAAGGGGTAGGATTTTTTAGCAGTAGAAGCCTTAATGCTCTTGGGCCCCTGAGAAATTGTATTTTTGAAAAAGAAATTTGTGGTTCTCTGAACCCTGTAGTACCAGTCTGGTTTGCTAGGGGTTGGAGGCAAGGAATCAGGGGCCATACTGGATTCCAAAAACAATATCTATAACAGGAGGTATAGCCAAAGGCCTATGCAGAGGAAGGAAATACCCCAAGCCTCTTTTTGGATTCAGAGAAATCCTACTTTCCCAGTGGAAATGCTCCCTTAAGTTATGTAAAGTTTCCCCAAAAGAGAAATCCTCAGAGAAGCAGAGGGAATGGAATCCTCTGCACGAGTCCTCATGAGTAGGTATGGACAAATCCAGATCATTAGAAGAGTCAGAAGAAACAGAGTCCTGTTCAGAAGATTCATAGTAGAATTCAATCCTAGGCCTCTTGGAAAGGGGGGGGGGTTTGACTACCCGATTACAGTGATCTAATCTTCAGCCATTTTGATAATTTGTTTAGGCATAGGGGCCTGAACATGCGGCCTGGGTGTTGGTTATTTAGACAGGGATCGAGATTTAAGCCTTGGCACTGAAGTTGGGAATCTGTTTAATACGAGTCTGTAGGCCTGAATACACCCTCAGAAGCCGGTGCCTGCTCAGCGGCTCTGGACCCATCCAAGGTAAAGGACATCCATGGGTTCCATATGTGAAGCATCTCACGGCATACCGGACTCCGAATGAGTCTCAGTAGAGACCTGCGAATCAGAAGTAGCAGGGGCTGCAAAAGTGCCTCACTGAGTACCGGCAAACTGGCGACAGGCTTAGGAGAAGTGTCAGCAGTTTTGGACCCAACTGCCTGTCTCTTCGCATTTTTTCGGTATTCCGGTAGTCGGATTGCTAACAGACATTTCTGGACAATTAAACAGAGAACAGAAAATTTTGAAGCAAAAGTGTACAGACTGACAGTGCACCGATTAAAGTACAAAACAGACAGCACGGTACGTAGTGGTCAGGGCCTAGGCAAAGAATACAGTACAAATGAAAATCCTTATGAGGTATTTGCTTCCCACAAGTAATGCAATTATTACTGACATTGGTAAGGCGCAAGAAAAAAAAAAAAGGTTTCCCCAACGGGGTGCTTAGCTTTTAAGTGGACTCAGGTTCTGAAACTCAACGAAAATCAGGAGTCTGCAGACTGGAACTTGCCAACTGCTTCTGGCACCGCACGGCAAGAAAGACTGATATAATGGTGTCGGCTGCATGTTTTATACCCTTGACGACCAGACATCATGGAAGGGACAGCAAAAGACGCAGGACCCAAGACCTTGTTAATCAGGCTGACTGAGGGCAACCTGCCATCAGATTACCCAAATGTAATGACTGCAACAGTGAAACACGAACATCTGCACAACTGGGTGGGGCACCGTAAATTCTTACCGAGGACAGAGCCCACAATCCTCCTGGACATAACAGCCATCACTAAATGCAATCCTGGGTATTGATTAGCATTTCTATGGTATTGCATTGGGATAAAATGGCTAGGCTTAAAATGACCTCCGGGTCGATTGTCTAGTAATCTATGATCCTACGATACAAAAACTCAAGGCACCTTGGACAGTTTGTCCACCCACCCTAGGGCACATCTGTGGGCACCGACACCAGGACTGCCCCTCAAGGTTGGGCAGATGCAGCTACCATTCAAATGGACCACAAATTCATATGAAGTAGGACATATGATCTAACAACTGACACCACTATACTCAAGTGTTTAAAGGGATATACTCGATACCCTAAAAAGGATACTACTGAAGGGCAGCTGCATTGAGACCAAGTGTCTTGGACAGCTGCAGTGTTACAAAAAGGTATTAACCCTGATTGAAGGAGGATACGTTATGCACACTAAGGTGCACAGACTGCAGCCAATAAAGGTGATCACGGATGGACTTGGGATTTTGCAGCTCATTCCGGAAAGGAGCTGAACAAATTCAGTCAAGAACATGTCTGGAGAGGGGGAGCAGATAGTAGCCGGTGTCCAGGCAGGGAGTTTTGTTCCTTACCACCTGACTTTTCCATTGCTACACAAGTGCATATGGTGAAAACTGTGTGGGGGTTGGAGGAATCTCCTACAGAGGAGCAAAAAAAAAAAAAAACTCCTGAACTACTTGGCAATACTGATCTGTAAAGTAGATGCCTAGAGGTCCAAAACAGGACATCCCCTTAAGATGAGCACAGAATAAACTGCACTGTAACCAAATCAAAATTCTTTCAGATAGAGGATTGTCTTTTTGGCATTAAAAGAAATCTGATCCAATATCCCAAATCCCTTTCTGGTACAGTGGGATCTTTTTTTTTGAAGGCTGATGAGCTTTCTTCTTAGAGCAAGTTATTGACGGGGTGGGTTGTCAGGAAAGGGAGATGCCTCAGGTCATGGTCAAGAGTGAAGGCAATTTTGCACCTTCTGAATATAACTTATCGAAAACAGTCATTGGTAAGACTTTACCAAACACAATGAAAAGACATCCTTCCAAACAACTCTACAAGTGGGACAGTTGGAAAGGGCTTCAGGCATGTTCCTACTGCCCTAATGAACTGCAGCCACTGTCCAGAGACCTCTCGGCAGAAAAATACCAAAGCTGAAGGCCAAAGCTCCAATGGGAAGCGAGAGCTCTAACAAAGTCAGAGCCAAAGTCAGCACTGGCGCTCTGATCAGACAATAATGAAGCAGTGCTAGTCAGGAATACTGTCAAGAGTCGAGGAATCAACTCTCAGGATTCTGAAACCAGGGGTTAGATTGGAAAAGGTGTCTGAATGGAAGGAGCGCACTCAGATCTAAGATGGGATGGAGACGTCAACACCCCCCCCCCCCAAAAAATATGGATCTGCACCTTAAGGAACGTCTGCATTATTCTGCCCAGGTCAGCCTCAGTGAAGCTTCAGGAAGACCTGGAAGAAGCAGAGAATGCATGTCTTGATTTGGTAGGGGTTTGAAGGACCTTCAAGGTAAACACTGGGGATATTGGTTCCACCTGAAGGCAGATGTCAGGGTCCTTAACCATCTGATTCGAAGCCCAGGGATCAGAGGTGGTGGTGCCAGGAACAGGGGATCCTGAAATTATAGGATCAGAGGTCTCAGAGGTGTTCAGAGTTGAAGACGACATCCAATAACACTTTCGGATCAGACTCTGACCTCTGGACTTTAGGACTGATCAGAGAAGTCTCCTGATCCAAAGTTATACGGAAGTGCTCGATCGGATGCCCACTGATCATAGACCTTATTCTTTTCCTTGGCATGCTCAGACTCCCCCAGAGGAAGCTGAAAGGGAGCATTTGGAGCCAGCATGCTTAAAGGGGGTCTGAGCCCCAGAAGTGGCAGATGAAGGCAACAAGCCCTTTAAAAAGAGCTTGTTTCGGCAGTTAACTACTGCATGAGGATTGAATGCCACGCACACCACACACTACATTAAATCCCAATACAATACTAGATGAGAGATCTATGCCCAAGGTTTTTCTTGCGAGGACTACCCACGTCCAGGAAAGAAGCCAAGGCAATCCCCAGCAGAAATTTACAGATCTGATGTCCTTTCCATTTCTCTACTAATGGGTCTCTGATCCGACTACTGCTTTCCAAGACATGGATAAGAGTCTTGCTCCTCCCTCTACCAATAATGCACCATACCTTCCTCAACTCCTCAGATCTCATTTGCCACGCGTTGCGTCCAGACGTGGTTCCAGTCCCGAACTAGTGCTTTTGGTCAGATAAGTGAAAATTTCTAGTGAAAGTCCGATTACCTTTTTTCCTCTTTACCTCCACTCAGTTCTCCAAGCATCAGGGACCAAGTTTCCCTTTCTTCTCCTACTTTATTCCACTTCGTACTTTTGGCAATTTCCAAAAAAAAAAAAAAAAAAAATTTCTAGGTAAAGCTACAGTTAATTGTTTAAATTCTTCCGACTAGTTAGCTTTACTGTTCCCCAGTTTATTGCTTGTGTGCTGCCAGAGAAGCCAGCTGGGTTCAAGAGATGCCCTTCTTGTGGGCACAAGATCCCCAACTTGGTTGGCCATAAGTGTGCCTGTTGCCTAGGCCCAGACCTTTTGGATGTAGAGTGTGGTGTGCGCGGCGTTCATAAGTGTGCCTGTTGCCTAGGCCCAGACCATTTGGATGTAGAGAGTGGTGTGCGTGGCGTTCAATCCTTGTGCATTAGTTAACTGCCGAAACCAGCTCTCAAGGCCTTGTTGCCTTCATCTGCCACTTCTGGGGCTCAGACCCCCTTTAAGCATGCTGGCTCCAAATGCTCCCTTTTCAGCTTCCTCTGGGGGAGTCTGAGCATGCCAAGAAAAAGACTAAGGTCTCTGATCAGTAGACATCCGATAGAGAACTTCCCGTATAACTTTGGATCAAGGACTTCTCTGATCAAACAGTACTACTAAAGTCCCGAGGCCAGAGTCTGATCTGAAAGTGTTACTGGATATGTAGTCTTCAACTCTGAACACCTCTAAGACCTCCGATCCTATAATTTCAGGATCCCCTGTTCCTGGCTCCACCACCTCTGATCCCTGGGCTTCGGATCAGATGGTTAAGGACCCTGACATCGGCCTTCAGGTGGAACCAGTATCCCCAGCGTTTACCTTGAAGGTCCTTCAAACCCCTACCAAATCAAGACATGCATTCTATACTTCTTCCAGGTCTTCCTGAAGCTTCACCGAGGCTGACCTGGGCAGAATGATGCAGAAGTTCCTCAAGGTGCAGATCCAGATTTGGGGGGGGGGGGGGGGGGGATGTTGCCATCTCCATCCCATCTTGGATCAGAGTGCGCTCCTCCATCCAGATAGACACCTTTTCCAATCTAACCCCTGGTTTCATAATCCCGAGAGAGTGGATTCCTCATTGGCTATGTTTGTAAAGACCATCGGGTCAACCTAGTAACATCCTATGAACCTATAAGACAAAAATTACTCATTCTGGGCACTACGTTAAAGAAAATTCCTCTACAGGATACATTGAGGAAACATTTTCCTTTGAATCAGTCTGGAAATTGGACACTGTATATTGAAGTTAACCTATACTCCCCTTTCATGACCATACAAGGAATCTTGAGAAACTGAGGAAATATTCCAGTCACTCTCTCCTGGCTTTAATGCTGGTTAGACAAAATACTTTATTCTTCCTAGTCTTAAGTTAGTTTTTTTCTTTTTTCCTAGGGAAATCCCTAGGGGATAGGCTCAGGGATGGAATCTTATCCTCATAAACCTGTTTCTTACCTTGTCTATACAGAAATGCACACTCACTGAATCTCCCTTGTGCGAAGAAAGTGGCTCTCCTCCCATACCAGCTAGACACCCCTAAATGGCCACAGATGTGGCTAACCCAACCCCCAGTCCATAGTGATGGAAGGACTACACAAGAGGAATCAAGAAGAAAAAAAAGTAGTCTGAGTGACAACAAATGGCTACTGCCAGTCACTCACTAGTAGCTTAGGCACCGACTAATCTGGGGAATCAAAGGATCCTTGGGATGTTTCTTCCTCTCCGGAGCAGGGATCAAGGTACCAATAAGCAGTTTCAGATCCTAGCCAAAAATGAAGCTTGAACCCTGGTCAAAGCTTCTGGCAGACCGTGTACAAAAGCACCAAACACTTTCCCCTGAAAACAAGCCCCCCCCCCCCCAAAGTACAAAAGCAGCACATTTATCATAAAGGAGTTCCCTAAATAGGAACAAACAGTCCAGCTGAAATTAGAAGTTATGTACCTACCATAACGTTCCATGTTGGTGGTCTTCTCTCGCCTTCTTTCTTGCTGGATGGGTTCAGAGCCGATCCTCTGCTCCAACTCGGCACTTGCTAAGCTCGAGAGCTAATTTTACCAGCTCGAGGCAACCCTATATCCCATGATGCAGTGCGGAGACTACCCAGATCTCGTTTGGTAGCTAAAGAAATAGTAATATTTTCTTCCAACTAAAGAGGAGGAAGAAAAACAACAATACTAAATATCATAACCCTCTAGAAAGGATCAACGTAATCTAGTGACACTAGAAGTTGAACAGCTAGAAAAAGGGAATAACCTCTTAATAGAAGATGCATAATCTTCCTGGTTTGACCAGGCTAGGGGGATGGAGGGCGGGACGCAAGAAAGAAGGCGAGAGAAGACAACTAACATGGAACGTTATGGTAGGTACATAACTTCTGAATGTTAAGTTGTCAATCTCGCCTTCATTCTTGCTGGATGGGACCGCGTCCCTAGCACCTCTATCCTGGGTGGCTCAATGGAACAGACTCTTGAACGGTGGAACCAAAATTCGCTCTGTCTCTGGAGGCCAAATCTAATTTGTAATGTGAAACAAAGGTATGAGGAGAGGCCCATGTGGCTGCTGCACATATAGCGTCTATTGGAAGTCTAGCTTGAAAAGCTGTAGATGTAGCTAGAGCTCTGGTAGAATGGGCTTTTGGGTTAGAAATCAACTCTTTGCCTCTGAGCTGATAGTGATCACAGAAGACAGCCATCTAGATAAAGTTACCTTAGAAACTGGAAGGCCTTTCCTGTTCTCTGCATAGGATAGAAACAGTTGATCAGATTTCCTAAAAATTTTAGTCTTGTCCAGATAATATCTGAGCTGGCGGTGAACATCAAGAGAATGTAACTTTTGTTCCGCTAAAATACTGGAAGATCAATGGATTGATTTAGGTTAGTCCACAATGCCACTTTTGGTAAGAAAGACGGATTAGTCCTTAGAGATACCCTATCTTTGTGGAATATTAAATAGGGAGGGCGAATGCAGAGAGCATGAAGCTCAGATACTCTCCTGGCAGAAGTAATGGTAACTAGAAAAAGTGTCTTCCAAGAAAGCAATTTCAAAGAACAGGCAGCTGCAGGTTCGAACGGGGGAAAAATCAAGGATGTTAAAATTAAAATTTAGATCCCACTGTGGTGGGGGGTCTCTAATCGGAGGTTTCAATAAGATACCTCGAAGGAACGCCTTGCAAAGTTTGTGACAATGTTGTGGTCCAAAAAGCCTATATGAAAATTTGAAATTGCTGCCAGTTGAACTTTCACTGTAGAAGAGGATCCTGAATGAAAAATGTCAACTAGGAAGTCCAATACCGAATTAATTGGAGCAGTATAGGGGTATGTTCCTAGCTTTTGCCCAGAAAGAGAAATGTTGCCATTTACTAGTGTAAATCTTTCTGGTAGAAGATTTTAGGGAAGCTACTATGATATCCCGTACAGGATTAGAAATCATAGGAAGCCTGGCTAAGGATGGAAGTGGAGCAACCAAGCAGTGAGGTTGAGAGAAGGTATGGATTGGTGCAGTTGACCCGACTGGTGGGTCGGGAGATCTGGAACCGGGTCCGGATGCTATGGCTGTACCAAGAGGTAATGATGTAGGAACAGAAACCATATCTGTCGAGGCCAATAAGGGGCAATGAGAATCAACTTGGCTCTCAAGGCGGTTGCTTTCTGAATTAGCAGAGGTATCAGTGGAAAAGGGGGAAAGGCATAAAGTCGTCCCCGGGGCCAATCTTGGGTTAGAGCGTCTCTGGGGGGGATGGCCTGGAAGGGGGAAGAGAGAAGAAGTCTGGGCATTTGCTGTTTTGAGGTGTAGCGAAAAGGTCGCAGCAAAGAAGGCCCCACTTCTGAAAAATCTCTTCCGTCACTGACTGAGACCACTCGTGAGGCATGAGAATAGCTCTGCTCAATCTGCCCGCTATGATGTTGGATTTCCCGGGGATGTGCGTTGCTATCAGAAACCGGAGAGAGGAGATTGCCCATTGCCAAAATCAGAGAGCTTCTCGACACAGTGGATAGGACTTGGTTCCGCCCTGTTTGTTTATATACCACACTACGGACATATTGTCCGTTTGGACTGCAATAGTTCCCAGGGGAAGAGTCTTGTTGAGGGCTTGCAACGTTAAAAGCACTGCTCTCATCTCCAGAACATTTATGTGCAGATGGTACTCGAAAGGTTGCCAAGTGCCATGGACCATTCTGCCCTGATAATGCCCCCCCCCCCCAATCAGGGAGGCTTCCGATGTAACCAGGGCAAGAGGAACAAAAGGTCTGCCTTGATGGATTTGAGGGGACGATTTCCACCAAGTCAAATGCCTTTTGCAAGTTGGAGTTACTATGATAGTGACGCATGGGAAGTTGGAGACCATTGGGTGAATAGCATCCATTGTAGAAGACGCATGTAAAAGCGGGCAAGGGAAGAAGTGTTATGGCGGCCACCATAAGACCCAATACCTTCAGAGCAAATCTGGCCTGAATTTTGTTGAGAAGAATCACCTGGACGTGTCTTTGAATGTCCAGGATTCTTTGGTCTTAACTTTGCTGAAAGTTGTACAGTGTCCAATCTTGCACCTATAAAAGTAATAGATTGACGAGGCAGATTTTTCGAAATTTATAGAAATTCCTAGCCCTCTGCAAGTGTGAATGGTATAATTTCTGGCTTGGAGAAGCTGATGCCTGGTGGTGGCAGTGAGGAGCCAGTAGTCTAGATATGGAAACACCAGGAATCCTTGACATCTCAGGTGAGCCGTAACCACCGCCATACATTTGGTGAACACTCTGGGGGCTGTAGTGAGTCCAAAGGGCAGGGCTCTGATTTGGAAGTGACTGGTCCCCAGCCAAAAGCGGAGAAATCTTCTGGAGCGTCTGTGAATTGTGATAGTACGCATCCTGAAGATCTAGCACATCCAATTGTCCTTGCCCAGAAAGGGCAGAATGGCGTGACCATCCGATTTCTTTACAAACTTGTTGAGTTTGCTCCGATCTAATATTGGTCTCCAGTCCCCTGTCTTTTTTGGAACTAAAAAGAACCTTTAGTAGATTCCGGATCCTATTTGGTCCGCTGGGACTGGCTGGATGGCTCTTTACTAGCAGTTTTGATATTTCTAGTACTGCTAGTTCCCTTAGACCGTGTGGAACGTCTGGAAGGGTTCCCTTTTGTTGAATTGGGGTTTGAATAAAGGGAATTTTGTAACCCTCGGATATAATTGACTGTACCCATTTGTCTTGAGAAAGGGAAAGCCAGGCTATTGAGTACAGCGATAATTTCCCCCCCGACTGCCTCCGAAAGCAGACAATTGGGAAACATCTCAGGGATGCTGGAAGGGTTCGTCAGAAAGAGGCTCTCTGCTACCCTGATTCTGCGGACCAAATCTGCCCCTAGGGCGGCATCTATTAGTTACCCCCTCTGCCTCTGGGGGTAAACTGACTGTGCGTCAGGCGTGACTCCTTGAGATTTGCGGAACCACATTTTCCCTCCCTACTGTCCTTTGGGGTAAGGTCTTGAAGGGGTGGAGAAACGGACTCCTACGGCAGAAAGTCTTGCCATCTTGTTCGCATCTAGTCAAAGTGTCTTTCACTTGAGGTCCGAACAAGGTCGAGCCATCAAAGGGGGAGTTTGTGAAGGACGCCTTGAAGGGGTCTGCAAAATTACAAAGCCGCATCCAGGACTGACTCCTTAAAGCCACTCCTGTGCCTCCGGCCCTACTCGCTCCATCGGTTGCATAAGAAATGAGCTGCATGGAGGAGTTAGCAATGGAGTTGAGGATTCCTAGCTGTGAGCTAATCTTATCCTGAGACCCAGCAGCTGACTGATCCTGTAAAACTTCTCCCAACTCTTTAAGAGCATCTCTTTGAAGGCGGGTGAAGTGGCATAAGTAGTTCAGCGATCTCATGGCAAAAGTCGCTGAAGAAAAAAATCCGCTTACCGTACCTGTCCATAGTCCTAGAATCCTTGTTAGGAGGCTGGACAGGTACTGAAGGATCAGCCAATTCCTTCTTTGTGGCAGCAGCCACCTCCATGGCATTAACTGGGACACCCTTTGTTAAATATTGTCTATCTTGTGGGGCCGTAAAATTTTGAAAGCCTCCTAAGGATAGGTTCCACCGAATCCGGAGCTATCCACGCCTTCCGAGCCAATACCTCCATGAGAGGGTCGAAAGGCGGAGACACCCAGGAGGTGGAGGGTCGAGATCCAAACGCCTCCAGGTATACCGACTCCTCCTCGGAAGGATTAAGGGAGGGCCAGTTCCCACTCTGCTTAAGGAGTTCAAGGATGTCTGAAAATGAGACATCCTCAGAGGAGGACCTTGGGGATCCCTCAGACTCATCCAGGTCAGTATCTGATGTAGTAGACTCAGGGGAGTCTAGATGTTTCCTCTTACATGTCCTCTTACATGGGGGTTCCCCTGACTAATCAGGAGAGCCTCGGAAGAGGAAGATATTCCCAATGGGGAAACCTGAGGCGTTGGATCTCTGGGTCCGGGAGCAAGAGAGTGGGAAGAGACGTCAGCAGGCACTGTAGTGGGAGGAGCTGATGGAACTGTCCGTTGACTAAGCCCAGGGGCTAGTACACTCCTCATCACCTCGAAGGCTCCCCCGTCAGAGAGACCAGAAAGTTCCCGCTCTGAAGAGATAGGAACCCCAGGCCTCACCGAGAGTGAAGGCTCCGAGGCAGATGTCGGGGCCGAACTCACCAACGCCGAAGCTCCGAGAGGGAGAATGGGGTCGGACAAGGGTCAGATGCCACTCGCTGCCTCGGAGCAGACGAGAGACCAGATGCCCGGATCCCTCCAATGAAGGTCTCAAGGAGGAAATCTGAGCAGAGGACGACAGAGCTGAAAGGGGTGGTATCTGCTCCGAAGCCACAATGGTACCGGTTCTGAGGAGCTCCGGCTCAGAGCTCTGTAAGAGTCGAAGGAGGAATGTTTGGTGGATGTGAAATAGCTACTGTCTGTTGAGATGGGCTATGGAGTATTTGGGCCAATGCCTGAGACTTTAGTCGTCTCACCACTCTCGAGGTCGTGATCAGACAGCCTGGACGACAGAGAAGAACGGCTCCACTCCGAGAGCAAGGGTGATCTCTGAGCCGAATGTATTGATTCCACTGAAGGGGATCGAGATCTCTTTTTTGAGATAGATGGAGCCAATGGAGCCGAAAATACGTCTGCTCCAGCCGGAGCAGACACTGAATGTCTGGATTTGACAGTATCGGCACCAGATGGAGCAGATACTGAGACTGGTAAGGTGGAAGGATCGGCTCCGGCCGGAGCCGATCTCTACCCTGGTGAGGATGAACCTGAAGCAGACGGCTTGGAAGTCTGAGCTGAAGGCTTAACAGGTTTCGAGGGCTTCCCCGGCGCCGACTTAGTCAGGGAGCTCTCGGGATTTAATAAGCCCCTTATCAGCTTATTTTTTCGCTCCTGCAGGACTCTTGGGCTGAAAGCATGACAGCACAAGAGTCCTGCAGGTGCGAAGGTCCCAGGCAAACAAACACAAGTGTGACAGTCTCAGAGACATCTTCGGACAGCACGAGTCACACTTCTTGAAGCCTGAGACCTTAGTGTCCTTAGACATAACCGTGTCGAGGAAACAAAATAGTAACACACAAACACTCAATCCAACAATTTAAAATAAACAGGGATAACAGTCATACACAAAATCCCTGACAGGAAAAAATTTAAGGAGGGGAAGGCCTAAGCTACGGAAAGGGAATAAAATACTCGAAAAAAGGGAACACTGACGGGAATAGGGCTAAAGTAAGTAGTTAAGGTTAACAAAACACAAATATATATATATATATATATATATATATATATATATATAAATTTAAAGGGGGGGGGGTAGATGAAAAGTCTCAAAAACTATTCACTTACCTAGAGAGCTGATAAAAGGCACCACTTTAGCGAAGCGGCAAACGAGATCTGGGTAGTCTCCGCCTTGCCTCATGGGATATAGGGTTGCCTCAAGCTGGTAAAATTAGCTCTCTAGCTTAGCAAGTGCCAAGTCGGAGCAGAGGATCGGCTCCAAACCCATCCAGCAAGAATGAAGGCGAGACTGACAACTTAACATATATCCCTTTAGACTGCAATATTTCTGGTAAACTGGGAAACAAAAATGCAGGACATCTTTAAGAGACCTGGTATAACTATCAAAAAAACAACAAAATCTAGTGGAAAGGTTCTCCAAATGGGACTGGTCTACCATTTATCTTCGGAGGCCCAGAAAGAATGCGCTAGCAGAAAGCATGAACAATTGGTGTCTCTGCTCCTGTTGAACTCTGTGAAGCCTGAGCTAACGAGTGAGGGAGCCAAAGCTTTGGAGGACTGTCCAGCTGTTATACCCTGGGAAAATTATAAATCCTTATAGCCAAAGCTACTGCAGCAGCAATTTAAAAACATATTTTAAGCCTAGGGTCACAACAATTGGGAATCACAGGTAACAGGTTGTGTGAAGGGAAATTTTTTTAATTTTGTAACTATCAAACTGGTTTAGAAAGATGTATGACTGGTCTCCACGAAGCTTGATATCAAAAACATTTTTGAATAAACATAAGAGGAACAGAATCAAATACCTCCTAGAGTTAGATGTTGAATTGACAGGATGGAAAAAAATTGAGGGGGGGGGGGGGTAATCTGAAGAGGGAGATATTCCCACTGCCATCCGCAAACCTAATGAATTACTAGTCAAAGCCCACCTGTCTGGGCCTGCTGCCAAAGAGAAACGGAGAGCCATATTTTGGAAGAGAATTAAAGGTTTGCCAAAGTAGGAAAGGGTGGGGAATTTATGTAGTCAGACTGGTTAGGCTGCCCTGTTTCTTGGAGCTCCTATTTTTGGAGCATCCTTTTCATTTTACCTTTTAAGTCTGCCTACACAAGCAGTTTGCTATGTCTGCTCACTTAGCTTTTTGTAAAATGGCAAACTGGTAGCTGCAAATCCCTCAAATATGGAAAAGACTAAAAATCTAAGAAGTTCTCTGAATCGACTTCAATGTCTCATCACACTTTGGACCACCTGCTACAGAGGTCTTTAAAAACTTGGGCAGAAAATCAAAATTTCAGCTTTTAAATCTTCAGGAAGGTTGTGTATGCAACCAAAAAAAGCTTTGCACAACAGTTCCAGTAGCAGAAGCAGCAACTCTAAGTAGCATCAACTGAATCACAAGAACTTCAAAGAGTGTTTAGTCACTTTAGAAATAGAACTAATAAGATTGGACAAGGTTGACATTTCCTCATGGAGGAAAAGTCATCATTTCCTCACTCAAAAGCAGCAAATATGTGGGCTTGACAATTTTTTTTCTAAATTAAGTGTGTTGAATACACATACTCCACATCTTTCAAAGGTTTCCCCCATCCTTGAGAAAGGGGAGGGAAGTATTTAGATATTCAGCAGCTGCAGAATTTTCTTAGGAAACCACTGCCAAGTTTGATCTGGGATTAGAAAAACTTAAGTCCGGAACTTTAAACCCTCTACCAGCTTCCTTAGGGCAACAGGCTTATCAGGCAAGTTACAGGCTGCAATAAAGATCTTGCAACGGCAGAAGCATATTTCTAATTGTAAAAATAGTGACAGAAGACTGTTTTGTACCTAATGAAATAAATGTTCATTCTGGATATAGTTTCAGAAAAGAAAAAGCCCAAGGGACTAACAGAATAACTCTGTGGAGACAGAAATCACAGGCCTGAGCATATAAAGGTATCCCTTCACACCCATTTTTCTGTTCAATTCCCAAAAATCATTAGATAGCAAAGAATGCATAGCTCTCATCAGAAACCCAAAACTGGTAGCATTAAAAGCTTGAACTAAGCCCAGAGCCAAGCCCCCCTCCCCCCAAAAAAATTACTCATCCAAAGTAACACAGAAAAAGGATAACTGCATTTTTGCTTCTTTGACCAGCCCTTTCTAAAAGCGGCACACCTACTGTTGATAGGCAAAGTACCCCTACATACAGACATCCCAGTCGGGTTAAGCAGAAAAAAATTCCCTGATCTTTTCCACAAGACTAACAGTGTTCCCTCTTGCCCATCAAAGGCAGACAGACAGCCGCACAGGACATGTCTAACCCCTGGTCCATGGTGGTGAAAGACTACACCAGAGACCCAAGGAAAAAAAGATGGTCTGAAGAACCAGAAATGGCCACACTACAGCCACTCTGCGGTTGAGGCAATTAAATAAACCTGCTAATGGAACAAACACAGTTTCAACTTCTCATTTTGTGGCAGGAAGGAGGAAGACCATGGAACAACCTACTGGTTCCTTGTTAGATGAAAAAGATGCCCAAATCCTGGAAAGGCCCGGCAGCAGAAGTCTGTGAAACATATTAAAACAGATTTTACTACCCAAAAAACAGTGAACAATCACCCACAAAACAAAAACGATTTTAACAAATTTTAGTGAGGAAAAACTAGTTAAAATTAACACTCCTAGTAAAATCTTGCAAAAAAAAAAAAAATCAGTCTAAGGTATTACTTTTAAGCAATAAAGTGTCTTTAACAGAACTGCCAGAAAACAAGATGTGGAAAGTACAGTTGTGTACACTTACCATGTGTACATTCACTGTTGCAGGCATCACACTTTGGTTTTCGGGCAGACTGAGGGCTACCTGCAGGCAGATAACCAGAGTCTTGATTTCTGCGTTGATGCCGTCACCTCATCCATGAGGTCAGGTTGTCAGGGATATAAAACATGCAGCAGACAGCATTACATCAGTTTCTCAGCCCAGATGTCAGGAACCCCCCAAAATAGGAAGCAATAGTGTTGAACACATCCAGTAAAAAGTAAATACGATTTCCATAAGATATGGCCAAAAAAGACGATGGGTAGAAAGTACAGAAAGACAGGGGGGGCAACCAGGACTGCAACAGTGAATACACCAACATCTACATTTATGGTTAGTGTACACAACTGTACTATGTTAGTGTTTCACCGTTAGTCATCACACTTGGGTTGATTCCCAAAGCTAAGGGTGGAGGCAGTCAAGAAGTAGTAGGGCTGGCTAGCAGGCCTTGTAGACTGCTGTGGCAAATCCAGCTCTGGATTTGGAAGAGATAGGCAAGTGGTAATGCTTGAAGGTGTGTACAGAACTCCAGAATGCTGCTTCCAGGATGTCCCTGGTAGGGACTCCTCTGAGAAAAGCTGCGGAGGTTGAGGTAGCCATAGTGGAATGAGGCCAGATTCCCTGGGGGGGGGTAGGTTTTCCATGGTGTTTGTAGCAGAAATGGATGCAGCGTTACCCATTTAGAAAGGGTTTATATCGAAATGGCCTTGCCCTGTGCCCCTGTAGCAAAGCAGAGCAGCAGCTGATCAGATTTTGAAAGGTTTAGTCCTGTCAAGGTAGAACCTGAGTTGTCTGTGTACGTCCAAGGAGTGCAGGATCCTTTCCCCTTTATTCTGAGAATTAGGAAAAAAGGTTGGCAAATGGATGGATTGGTTTTAAAGCCAGACTGGATACCACCTTGGACATAAAAGATGTTAGTCCTGAGGGAAACCCTGTCCGCATGGAAGATAATGAAGGGTTCCACAGCCATAAGGGCCTGTAACAGACTCTCTTCTTGCTGAAGTGATAGCTAGCAGTAAGGCTGTTTTCCAAGAGAGGAATTCACCCTGCTGTAGCAGCTGGTTCAAAAGGGGGAAGAGCGAGCTTCTCTAGTACAAAGAGAAGGTCCCAGCCAGGAGTGGGAGCTCTCCTGGGGGGGGGTCTTAATTGTTAGCTCCTCTCGGGAACTGTGATCAGAGAGTGAGAAGAGGGGTGGCTCAATATTTTAATGAGCCGAGATGAGAGGCATGAATCTTAACTGAGGATAGGCTTTTGTGGAGCAGCTCTGCTAGATAATCTAGGATTTGAGGCAAGGAGGGCACGGCTGTTTCCTTCCCTTGAGAGAGGCTCCAAGAACAGTATCTATTCCACTTTTCTGAATAGGATTTCCTAGTACTGGGCCCCCCTGGCCTCAAAGATAACATCCAGCACCTGTTTGCTGAGGGTTGCTGGTGATTTATTCAGGGAATAAGCCAGGCTTGCCAGGTTCAGGGTTTGCAGCAGAGGAGGCAAAATCTGTCCCTCCTGCTGGGACAGCAGAGGGGGTTTGCTGTAGGTGCCAGGGTGACACTGCTGTCAGGCTACGTAGGGGTGGGTACCAGTGCTGGCATGGCCAGTCTGTTGCAATAAGGGTTGACTTAGCCTGTCCCCGTTTGATCTTTAGTACCTTTGGAAGGAGGGGGGAAGGCATAGATTGAGAGGTTCTCATGTGAAGGATAGGGCATCCACTTTCCAAGCTTGGCTGTGGGGAATTTTGGTGCAAAACTTGTTTAGTTGATGGTGGGGGGGTGGGGGATGCAAAGAGGTCCACCTCTGGTGGACAACTGTGTATTAGACATTTGAATGAGTTTGGTTCCAGTTTCCACTCGTGTGGGTCCATTAGATTTCTGCTAGTAGTCTGCCAGTGAATTTGTTTGCCTGGCAGGAATTGAGCTTACAGGTGCACTTGGTTGCTTAAAGCTGTGCTCCACAGTGTCATGGCCAACCTGCAGAGTGGGCCCCCCCCGCTAGTTTTATGTACCACATAACTGTGGTGTTGTCTATCAGTTGTCCTGGCAGGATAAGGTATTTGAAGGCTGTCAATGCATTCTGTACAGCTGTTTCTTTTTGATTGATATGCAGGTGAATTTGTCCTGGGCTCCATTTGCCTTTAATGCATTTGCCTGCCATGCGAGCCCCCCATGCATAGTCTGACGAGTCTGTCAATTTGGACAGCGGGGGTTGTGAGAAAGGGAGTCCCTTGTTGTGCTTGCAAGCCTCTGCCCACCAAAGGAACTCTGTCCCTGGGCAAGGAAGGATAGGAATTACTGCTTCCAGGCCCTGGGAATGTTGACAGACTTCAGTACCACTGGAGTTTCCTCAGGCAGTCTTGCATATGGGATCAGTAGAATACATGAGGCCATGAACCCTAAGGCTTGCAGGATTTTTCTTGCAAACAGCAGAGTTTGTGTGGCCAGTAGTTTGAAATAAGTTGTCAAATAAACCTGCTTTTCTGGAGTGAGGAATGCCATCTGGGAAGTGGTGTTCAAGCTTGTTCCCAGGAATACAATCTTTTGGCTAGGTACCAGTTGCGATTTCTTTTCGTTGATTGTGTACCCCAGAGAAGTTAGGAGTCTCTTTACAATGTTCAGGTGCGGAAGTAGCAACTTCTGCCTGAATCAGGCAATCGTCCCAAGCATAGCTCTCAACCATCCACCTCCAAAATGAGGAACACTAGCCCTCAGTGTGGAACAAAATGGGCAAAATGTGGAACACATACTAATGGGTTACTAACAACTTCAATTAGGAAAGTCATAGGATGGTTAAAATATGCCGATTTACTTAAAGATCTTTTAATGAATTAATATGATTAATTTCTATTTACCATGGATTTCACTTAACACTGAATGTGTGACTCTTTCAATGTGGAACTTAGAGGAACATTTAACTTTAAGACCCCAAATGAGGTATGTTCCTCATAATGAGATACACTTGAGAGGCATGGTCCCAAGTATGGGTAAATTTGAATAATTTCTCTGCCTGCAGTAAGCAATTGCTGGAGCCAGGCACTTTGTGAATACCCTGGGTGCAGTAGATAAGCCAAATGGAAGTGCAGAGAACAGATTGTGTTTCAGGGCAGGCTTTATGCACTGATATTTCCTGCAAGACTCCCTTATGGTGATGTGCAGATAGGCTTCTTTCAAGTCTAGGGTGACTAGCCAGGAGTTCTTGGCTAGCATAGGAAAGCGGATGTAGTAAGCATTTTGAATTCTGGTACCACCAGAAAGGTGTTTAGGTTTGACAGATCCAGAATAGGGCACAGAGTTCTCTTTCCTGGGCACCAGGAACAGCCTGGAGTAGAAAAGTACAGTTTTGTACCTACCATAAACGTAGATGTCCGAGAGGTATGCATCTGCAGTCCTAACAAATGGGTTGTCCTGTCCACAGGCAGCCCTTCGGTCGGCCGGATTCCAAAGTCTGGGTCTGGCCTCAGCTGGTGTCGCACTTCACCCGACGTCATAGCTGCAGTTCTTCGGGTATAAAGGCATCAGCCGACGCCATTTTCCTCAGTGTTTCTTGCCCCAGATGCCCTCTAGGAAGGCTAAATTTGGATAAATGCAAATGTTTCCAAACATATATACACATACACACACACACACACACACACCATAATAGATTCCCCCAGCTAGCTACAAGATGGGCAAATACCCTAGGAGTACCACAGAGGGGAAGGAGGGTGGGTAATCCTGACTGCAGATGCATACCTCTCAGACATCTACATTTATGGTAGGTACAAAACTGTACTATGTCCTTCAAGGATGCATCTGCAGTCGTAACAAATGGGTAGAATATCATAGCCAAACTGGGGGAGGAGGCCCTAACAAGATTATGGTGTAGTTAAGATCCCTTGCAAAACAGCAGTGGCAAAACCTGCTCGGGATCTGGAGTATAAGGGTAGGTTATAATGCTTGGCAAATGTATGCACGGAGCTCCAAGTAGCAGCCTCTAAAATGTCTTTTGTAGCCACTCCTCGTGAAAAAGCTGTAGTAGTGGCTGTAGCCCTTGGAGTGAGGTCTGATATTCTCTGGAGTTGCCTTCCCATGATAATAACAAAATCTAATGCAATTTCCTATCCATTTTGAGATTGTCTGTTTTGAAATTGCTTTTCCTTCCATTCCTGTGGCATATGCTACCAGAAGCTGTTTTTCTATTGCTCTTGGTTCTGTCCAGATAGTAGCGCAATTGCCTATGCACATCCAAGGTATGCAGCAGTCTTTCTCCCTTGTTCTGTGGGTTGGGGAAGAATGTAGGTAGGTGGATTGCTTGGTTTAAAGATACCCTGGAGACCACCTTTGGCATAAAGGTAGGATTAGTTCTCATGGACACTCTATCCTGATGGAAGATAAGGAAGGGTTGCACTGCCATTAATGCCTGTAATTCAGAAACCCTTCTTGCTGAAGTGATTGCAAGCAGGAAAGCAGTTTTCCATGATAAGTACTGTAATCCTGCTGTTGCTGCTGGTTCAAAAGGGGGAACTTTTCTAGCACAAAGTTCAAGTCCCATGTAGGCAATGGTGGCTTCCCTGGTGGCTTTACATTTTTGATTCCTCTCAGAAACTGCCTGAGTAGAGGATGAGAGAAGACTGGAGGATCCATGTTGTATTCTGCTGAGATAGCCGACGCATGAATCTTAATGGAAGAGTAAGACAGGCCATTGTGGAAAAGCTCTGCTAAGTATTCCAGGATGTTAGCTAGGTTTACCAGTGTTACATTTTGCCCTTTTGCTGCACTCCAAAAGAGATATCTTTTCCATTTCGCTGAGTAAGTTTTTCTTGTTGAGGGTCTGCGAGCTTCCAAGATGATGTCTTTAACCCTTTTAGATAAATCTGGGTTACTTTGTCTTATGCAATGCTCCAAGCAGCTAGCTGCAGTGTTTTCAGGTTCGGATGCAGGGTTCTGAAGTTGTTCTGTGTTAGCAGTAAAAGAACCTGGGGTAGAGGCCATGCGAGTTCCCGAGACATACTCCTCAGAAGTGGGTACCAGTGCTGCCTCGGCCAGTCTGGAGCTATCAGGATGATCCTTGGGTGGTCGTCTGATCTTCAATAGCACCTTGTGCATCAAAGGAAGAGGTGGGAATGCATATGCTGTCAGGTTTTCCCAACTGAAGGATAGGGAGTCCACCTTCCAAGCAAGTGGGTGGTATGTCCTTGTGCAGAATTTTTTCAATTGGTGATTGTGTGGGGATGCAATAAGTCTATTTCTGGTAGTCCCCATTTCCTGGTGATGGATTTGAAGATGTCTGGATGCAGCATCCATTCGTGGGCATCCGTGGTAGTCCTGCTTAAGATGTCTGCTAGTATGTTCTCTTTCCCTGGCACAAATATTGCCTTGAGCTGTATGTTGAGGCTTAGGGCCACATTCCAGAGATCCATTGCCATCTGGCAGAGAGGATCCAGCATGTGTGCCCCCCAACCAAGGTCTGAGGCGTCTGTGGTGATAGTCTGGCTTGGTTGAGGGCTGTGGAAGGGCAGTCCTTTGTTCAATTGACAGGCCTGAGCCCACCATCGGAATTCTTGCTTCAGGCATGGAATTATTGGAATTTGGGTTTCTAGGCTGTGCTTGTGCTGAGACCATAAATTCCTGAGGTACCATTGCAACTTCCTCATATGCAGTCTGGCATGTGGGATCAAAAGTATGCAGGATGCCATGTAACCCAGGGCTTGCAGGACTTTCCTTGCTGTAAGCTGGTTCTGCGTTGTTAATGCCATGAAGTAGAGTGGAAGGTGCTTTTGTTTTTCTGCTGTGAGGGATGCCATTTGATTTGATGTGTCCAGTTCTGCACCCAAGAAGGTTATCCTTTGGGATGGCAACAGTCTTGACTTTTTTATATTGACTGTGTATCCCAAGGCTTGTAGTAGATGAATGACCCTTCTCAAGTCTTTTGTTAATTTGTCTTTGTTGTCCGCTTGTAACAGGCAGTCGTCCAGGTAAGGGTAAATTTGAATTCCCTGAAGCCTGCAATGAACAATTACTGATGCCAGGCATTTCGTGAATACTCTGGGCACAGTAGATAAGCCAAAAGGCAACGCTGAGAATTGATAATGCTCTGATCCTGCAAGAAATCTGAGGTATCTTCTGCAATTTGGTCGTATGGGGACGTGCAGGTATGCCTCCTTGAGATCTAGAGTTACCAGCCAAGACTCCTTGCCCAGCATGGGAAGAAGCTGCTGTAGAGTCAGCATTTTGAATTTTGGGACAATGAGGTATGTGTTCAGTGCGGACAGGTCTAGAATAGGTCTCCATTGATTTTCCTTTCTTGGCACCAGGAAAAGCCTGGAGTAAAATCCTTGCCCTTGTTCCATAGATGGTACCTTTTCTATAGCTCTCATCCTTTTTAGGTTGTCTATTTGTTCTAGAGCGTTTGCCATTTGATTTGGAGGTAGGTTTGGCATTCCTCTCTTCCTTGGTAGAGTATGGAAGTGAAACCTGTAACCTTTGTCTATTGTCTGTAAAATCCATTTGTCTCCTGTAATGCAATGCCAGTTTACTGAGAATAAGGCAAGCTTTCCGCCTAAGGGTGCTTCTAGTTGTTCCCTGGTAGGCAGCTTCAGAGCCAAGTCACTGTGATTGTCCTGTGGAAGTGGTAGTGGCTGGGTCTGCAGCAGTACTTCGCTGGTTGTTAGGCTGCCACTGACGTCCTCTGTAAGCACCTCTGGATTGACCTCTGCCTCTTGTGCGCCTATTCCTGCCTCTCTGTGCTTTGCTGGTGTCTGGAAAGGACCAATTCTTGGAAGGCCAGTTCCTACTAAACCTTGGAGGCTGGACCTGTAAGAAATCCTTGACTGTCTGGACAGATTTTGCTTTCTCTTCCACCTTAAGCACTTGCTGTGCAGGAGAGCCAAACAAATTGTGTTTATCCATGGGAGCATCTAGGAGCTTTGATTTTACATGGTCTGGTAAGGACTGCTCTTTTAACCATGCATGCCTTCTGATCACTGTACCAGTCATAGCTGACCTAAAGGAGGCCTCCAGTGCATCATAGCCGCATTTTAAAGAATGATTACTGACCTGCTGTATGTTATGTACCATTTCCTGAAGAGACTTTCGGTCTATAGGTTCAGGTGAGGACAGCTTTTTAGATAACTGATCTAACAAATTCCTGATACTGAATCACGTGGAATTGACAGTTTAAGGCCCTAGCCGAAAGAGTTGCAGAAGTATAAACTTTTTTACCCCATCTCTCCAAGGCCCTAGATTCCCTTTCAGAGGGGAGTGGGTTTTTGGCAGAGGTAGCTGCTACAGCTTTGGGGCCCTGTGAAATAGTTTCAGGATCTGCAAAAGGAGCCTTATACAAGTGATTATGCGTGTCCGGAACCCTGTAGTATCTGTCGGGCTTAGCAGGGGCCGAAGGGAGCGAATCAGGAGCAGTACAAGCATCATTAAATGCATCATCCACAACTGTAAGTACTGGAGGAATGGCTAAAGGCCTATGCTGTGGCAAATGCAAAAAAGTCCTAAGCCTTTTCCTAGAGTTTGAGAAATCCTGACCCTGCCATTGAAATCGTTCCCTCATAGCATGCAAGATTTCCCCAAAGGAAAATTCCTCAGGAGGAGAGGCAGAAGGAATGGAGTCTTCTGCATCAGAGTCCTCATATGGAGAATAAGGGCCCTCAGGAGGGTTTGTATTTTCTGATTCATCTGAGGAGTAATCAGTAGAAATAGGCTCAGGGGGGGATCTGCTCTAGGCCTCTTCTCTGGAGGGGGTTGAGAGGCCCTATCAGTGTGAGACTGGGATCCCCTGATCAAAGAAATGAGATCCTCTGCTAGACTAAGCATTTGAGTACTAGAGCTAGGCCTGTGAGAGGGAGCTTTAGTAGGTACGGCCTTGGAAGATTTAGCTGCTTTAGCCCTGGCAAAGGCCTTAATTGATATGGATGCAGGGGGCCTAGCAGCTCCACGTGCAGGAGTAGATACATCTAGGGGAATAGTATCTGATAAATCCTGAGAAACTAAGAGCAGGAGTAATTTCAGTAGCAGATTCAGCCATGCTGGAAGAGGCCTCGGTAGGAGGCATGCTTTCGGCCGAAGAACCGCAGGCTCGGTTTCAGCCGAAACAGAGACACTTGCGGTTGGCTTAACCGCGGTTTTGAACGAAACCGCGGACCGCGAGTGTCGGTCCTTTTCCTTACGCTTTTTAGCTAAATGTGAAGTCGGAGTCTCCGACGGCATGATATAAGCAAAAGCAGAGCCGAAAAACTCCTCTGCAAACTCCGACCGATGTCTAAGCGTTCGTCGGTTGAAGGAAGCACAGGCTAAACAAGCTGTTACGTTGTGGTCTGGGCCTAAACAAGGTAGGCAGTAAGAGTGGAAGTCTTTATGAGGTATTTGTTTCCCACAAGTTAAACAGTTATTCACTTTTTCTGACATCGGCTGAGGCAAGAAAGAGTCCCCAACGGGGTACTTAGCTTTTTAGAAGTCTTCGGTAGTAGTCCTTGAAGGACATCCCTGTCCCCTCTGCTCTGCTGGCACAGGTTGAATAGCCCTGATACTGAGAAGAGAAAGTATTTTCTTTTGGGCCTCTGTCCACTGTTTGAGGAAGGTATGGCAATCTGCTTGGGGGTTGGCAGAGTGGAAATTGTACCCCAGGGTTACAGATTCTATGTTACACATCGGTCCTGGGCAATATAAAATATACTCCCAGTTTTGTTCCTCCTAGGGGAGCAAGTACTTGGGCATAAATGGGAAGGGTAAAGGACAACTCATTGTGAACTTTTTCCATAAGGGGTGGCTTACCACTCAGTTTTTGAGAACGGAGCACTCCACTGTTCAGATCTGTGCGTACCCTTAGACTGCAGTCTTTGTGGTCCGTTGACCCTGGGTTTGGGCTGAGAAGGTCTGGAAGGGACTGGAAAGGACCCAATTATTTTGAAGGCCAATGCCTACTGAATCTAGGTGGCTGCACTTGTAAGAATTCTAAGTTTGCATAGATTTAGCTTTTTTTCCATCTTTAAGAACTTCTGCTTTAGAGCTAAACAGACAGTCTTGGTTCAATGGAGCATCAAGTGCCTTGACATGGTCTGGCAAGATTTGTTCCTTCAGCCAAGCATGCCTTCTCAGAACAGACCCAGTGACAGCAGCCCTGCAAGATGCTTCTAAGGCATCAAAACCAAGTAGGTTTACCAACTTGGTTTGCAGAATGCAGCAAGTCCTTATTTTCTGCACAACCAGGAATCAACTTTTTAATTAGATCAATAATATGCTGCTGGTACTTAATTATGCGAAACTGTCAATTTAAAGCGCTGATGGCAAGAGTTCCAGAGATATACACTTTCTTACCCCCATCTGTCCAGAGCCCTAGAATCCCTGTCCGAAGGGGTAGGGTTTTTGGCTGTAGAACCTTAATACCTTTAGGTCCCTGGGAAATTGTCTCTGGATCCACAGTGGGATTTTGAGAAATTTGTGAGTCAGGTACTCTGTAGCATATGTCAGGCTTTCAGGGAGCAGGTGGTAAATATCAGGAGGCAAGGCTGGATTCCATTTAGACATCTACAATACCCAGGGACAGGGGGAATAGCTAGAGGCCTCTGCTGAACCAAGTCTACCCCCCCCCCCCCAGAGACATTTTGGACAGAGTAGTCCTGGCATTCCCAGTGGAAATGCTCTTACGGTATGCAAGGTTTCGCTGAAAGAAAGGTCCTCGGGGGGGGGGGGGGATTTGTTTTAGTCATTAACGAAGTACTGTTTAATACGAACATCGCAAGGTCTGAATACACCCTAAGAAGCCAGGTGCCTGCACAGCGGCTCCGGACCCATCCAAGGTAGAGACATCCGCATGTTCCATAGACTAAGCATCTTGCTGCATACCAGATTCCAAATGGGTCTCAGAGGCCTGCAAAATCTGTATAAGCGGGTAACGGGCTGCAAAAGCGCCTCTGAGTACCAGCGGACTGGCGACTAGCCTAATGGAAGCGTCTTCAGCAGTTTTGGACCCATCTTTGCATTTGTTTCAGAAGGTTGGTAGTCTGCTGGCTTACTGACATATTGGAATATGGAGAACAAGAGCGGAAGAAGTGACAATAGCCAGATGAATAGTTCAGGCACTGAACAAGGCACAAAAGACAGCGAGGGATGTCGTGGACTGAGCCTAAGACAGGTGACTCAGTACGAATGAAAGTCGTAGTCATTTGCTTTCCACAGGCAAGACAATCTTTTTCTGACCTCAGAGCAAGAAAAAAGGAAGACTTCAGGTTTGAAACTCGAAAAACGAAAATTTCAGGTAGCTGCCGGCCAGCACTTGCTAACTGCTTCTACTTCAGGCTCCCGCACGGCAAGAAAAGCTGATGTAATGGCATTGGATGCATGTTTTATAACCCTGTCATGGACGAGGCGAAAGCATCGGATGCAAAACCCCCAAGACTGTGGCATTCGGCCCGACTGAGGGCTACCTGCAGGCAGATAACCAAAGTGTGATGATTGCAACAGTGAAACACAACCCCCCCCCCCCCCACGGGAATATTTCTGGCAGGGAAAGCAGAAGCATTAGCCAATAGTATGCCTGAAATTCACAAGGGGGAGCGCACTCTTTGGCGGCAGGAAAGGTCTGAAGGGCCTGGTACCCAAACTGTTCTTTCTTCAATACTACTTTAACTTGTAATGGTTTGGGCACATGGAAGGGGCCTGTAATCTTTTGGAAGATGGCCAAGTTACGTCCTTGGTAGGATATAACCCATATGGCAGTGATCATATGATCAGCAATTGTACTTCTGCAATTCTGAACACACAAATTCCAGGTCCACCATTACCTGGTCTTCCAAAGCAGTGCGGGTGGCTGAACTTGAACATTTACAAAAAGGCACTACTCCAAAAGACCCTTTGTAGTGTCCACATTTGAAAAGACACTCACCAGCCCTTCACCCTCTGCCTCATTTCTAGAAACTCAAAACTCTAGGTCTTCAGGTGGGACGCTGGAAAGCCTGCATCCTCCTAGTCACAAACAACCTGTGGATTGCCCTTCACCTGATAACAGCCCCTTTCAAACAATGCCTTCCCTGGGATCATTAGAAGAGAGGGGATGCATTTTGCTTGCTTAAAAATATGGTATCACGTGCTATAGCAGGAGCACAAGTTGAAGGGCTTTAGAGAAGAATTTTCTAGTTAAAGGTCAAAAGGAAAAGGGAAAGAAAAAAAAAAAAAAGGAGCACTACTCTTACACACCAGAACAGCACCACTAAATGATATAGTCACTGCAGACAAATTACAAGAAATGGATATATACCACCTGAAAACAGAAGAGTAGGATCTTAAGTGTTGGTGGAATGAGCCTTTCAAAGCACAACATTGAGGGGGATGAAATAAAAACAGATCACATGGCCCTAGTCTTGCAAATTTTGAAGGATAACAAATTATCTTCCCTTCTTAGAAGATGTAGTAAAAGAGTTGAAAGATCAGAGAATGGTACCAGGTGCTGGACAAGCAAGCTAGAGCTTGGATAAGCAATATTTAAAGAAATTACTTGAAGTGCAAAAGACGGGACCCCATAACTACTAGACTACAACTACATACCTGGACAGAATGACCATACGAAAGTATCACTTAGGTTAATTGAGAACATCCCCATGGCCCAAAAGTACCTAGCACAAAGCTTAAGACAGACGCTGGTGAAGTCAGAAAGCTTTAAAAAAAAAAAAAAAAAAAATGCAGTATTCCAAACTGCTGGGTTATTTCACCAAATAACCTGTAAGTCTATTTGGGGTAACAAAGCCAAAACCTTCCGGCCATACATCCAATGTATGACCCAAACCCACAGGCATAAGGGCACATAAGCGGACATCCGAGTGCAACTCGGACACTCTTGCTGGCAGTCCAAACAGGCCTTTACTGGTTCAAACAAGTGCCCTGTTTAGGGAACCTTCCTCCCCCCCCCCCCCTGTTCTTCCTCTCACTTGTACTGTTTATTCCTCTATTACACGTCAGCTAGGGAGGCAAAACGGGCAGCTACAGTAAGCAGACTCCCTACAAACAAATCTAATCCAACTAGCTTTTCTGTTCAAATGCAGGGCATAACACGATCCACCAGTCCATTATTCCAAGACCTTAAGAACAAAACTTTCACCCAATCCACTTGGAAACTGTGCCTCAAGCTCCTCACCCAAGCAAAGACAGCTTATAATCTTGACATCCTGCCTGTTTGAAAAAAGAAGTTTTACCATAATGTTCCATCCGAGTTTATCCTTATTCATGCTTTACTGTTAGGACCTTGGTTCAGTCCTCGGAACCGATACAGCCATTTCCCAGCTCACACAAGCCAAAACTCTCAGCTAAGAACCTACCCACGATGCCCCTTTCCTAGATACCCCAGATAGAGTTTGTCCGCCCTAGATAAAGATGTAGTAATGGGAAAAAGGTAGGAGGCTCTGTCTGAGCAAATACCTTAACCAGGAGCACCTGAAGACCACCAGGAGTCCAGGGGGAGGGGATAGGAAGTAAAGAATGAATAGAGGGGGCCGGAAGTATTTACAAAGATCTACAACTTAGAGAGAAAGTTCATCTGATGTTGTAAATCTTTACTGTTAGGACCTAGTCCCCAGCTACTAGTCGTGGGTGGCCCTAAGGAAGGATATTCCTGAGCACCATAGAACCAAAAGATGCTAGTCCCCTGGAGGCCAAATCCAATCTGTAATAAGATATGCAGGTATGAGGTCTTGCCCACGTGGCTGCTGCGCATACATCATTCAGAGGCGCTCTGGAATGAAAAGCTACAGAGGTAGCCATAGAGCTGATAAAATGAGCCTTTATTCTGGAAGGCAAGGGTAGCTTACTCTGTTGGTAGATAAAAGTAATGAGGTTTCTAACCCAAGAGGATAAAGTCACTTTGGAAACAGGTTTACTCAATCTGGGTCCTGCAAAGGCCACAAACAATTGGTCCGTTTTCCTGAAAGATTTAGTCCTGTCCAAATAAAGCTGTTGCACCATCAAGGGTATGCAAAAGGTACTCCCCTCTGTTAGAATGCCTTGGGAAGAAAACTGGCAGGTCAATAGATTGATTAATGGAAAAAAAAAAAAAAAACAGAAATGACCTTGGGCAAGAAGGGTCAGCATGAAGGGGCACCCTATCCATGTGTGGAAGGTCAAGTAAGGACTCAACACTGAAGGCCTGCAGCTCAGATACTCTTCTCACTGAGATTAGTGCTACTAGAAGTATGGTTTTCCAAGACAAAAATGTTAAATCACATGAATCAATGGGCTCAAAGGGAGAGCCTGTTAAGAGATTGAAGCACCAGTCACCAGAGTCAGTCCCAGGGATCTAAGGGCGGCTTGACCGGAGGTTTAACATGTAATACTCCCTTCAAAAAGTCTTGCATAGGCAGTGTGACATAACTGAAGAATTTTCAAGACCATTGTGAAAATTGGCGATGGCTACTACATGTACAGTGATCGTTGAAGCGGTGGCCCCTGCATGCAAGAGAGTAGTCTGGTATTGCAGAATTTCTGAATAGGCATAGAGAAAGGGTCTAAGTTTTGGTCTTTGGCCCATATAGAGAACCTAGTCAATTTACTATAATAAACCTTTCTAGTGGAAGGCTTATGTGAGGCCAGAAGAATTTCACGAACAGGAGACAGGATGTCAGGCAGTCTGGCAATCATTGAAAGTGGAGGAACCAGGCTGTGAGCTTGAGACTGCGCAGGTTCAGATGAATCAATCCCTCAGGCTGGGATAACAGGTCCTGGGAATGATCCAGAATCCACGGGCTGTGAATCAAGATGAGGCCATAGAAACTGGAACCAGACTGGTCATGGCTAGTATGGAGCAATGAGGATCACTTTGCTTTTCAACCTCAGAGCTTTCTGGAGAAATCCTGGAATGAGGGGAACAAATAGTTACAGCATCCCTTGGTGGTTCCCCCTGAGGGGGGGGGGGGGTAAAGGCAAAATAGCTCTTGCATTTGTTAATTCAGGGGACAAGCAAACAGGTCGCAGCAAGGCTGGCCCCAGTGTTAGAATATCTGAGCTGCTATTACAGGATTGAGGGACCATTCCCCGAGGCATCAGGATGTTCCTGCTCAGAATGTCCGCAATAAGATTGGAACTCTTGGGAATGTGCAGTGCTATAAGAAAGCGACTGGGAGCTATCGCCCAGTGCCAAATCCTCATGGCATCCCGACAGGGGGCAAGATCTGGTTCCGCCTTGCTTGTTGATATACAAGACAACAAGCATGCCTGTCTGAATTGCAATGGTCCCCGAAGGCAGGGATGCATGGAACACTTGCAACACTAAGAACTGCCCTCAGTTCCAGGACATTTGTGTGCAAGTTGGCCTCTAGGGGGGTCCAGGTGCCTTGGGACAGTAGTTCCCTGGAAATGTCCCCCCACCCTAACAGCGAAGCTTCTGTGGTCACCGTGGCAGTTGCCTAGGGAGGATGGCACGGTCAACACCAAAGATTTTTGTGGCTCCATCCACCATAGCATTTCCTCCTTGCAATGGTTCGTAAGTCATTGCATGTGGCTGAGTGGGTGGGTCAACGACTATTGTGCAGAAAGGAGCCACTGCAGGATTCTCATGTGTAGTCTGTCCAGTGGTACCAAGGTAATGGCAGGTGCCATGGAGTCCAAGACAAGATGTGCCGGTACAAACGTGCGAGGAAGGTGGTCTTGAATTTGGTCTCATTTTCAAAAGCCTGGGGGGGGGGGGGAAGCTTGACAGGATGCTGTGTTGAAGACCGCCCCAATAAATTCCAGTGTCTTCATTGGAGACATCTGAGATTTGTCTTGGTTGATTGTAATCTCAAAGTGGAGAGATCTTGAGTGTAAGAAAGGCTGCGGACTAGGAGATTCCTGGTCGGAGCAAACACCTGGAATCCTTGTAGTTGAAGATGAGCTACCACAACTGCTATACATTTGAACACTCGGGGGGGGGGGGGGGGGGTGCAGCAGGTGTTCAGACCGAATGGCAGTGCCCTGAACTGGTAGAGATTAGCTCCCAGCCAGAAGCGGAGGAACCTCTGGGAACAGTGATCCAGCTTCATGTGGTAGTACACATCCTGCAGGTCTATAGAACATATCCAATTGTCTCTCCCTAGGAAGGGAAGAATGGACTGTACTGCGACCATCCCGAATTTGAGGTTTGATTAATCTGTTCAGTAGGCTGAAATCCCAGATTTGTCTTTTTTGACACTAAAGAACCTAAAGTAAAACCCGGATCCTGTCCTGGTGGAACTTTTCTTAGCAGTTTTTTTCTATTTCTAAGGCTGCGAATCCCCTCCGGTTGGGTGGTACATCAGGGGTTAGTTTGACTGGTCGGAGTTAGGTCTAAAGGTATTTGTTAGCCTCTGGATATTATTCTCTGCACCCAAACATAGGTAGTAATAAGATGCCAGGCTGGTAGATGCAGAGAAATTGCCCCCGACTGCTTCCAGAGGAAAGCAATTGGGCAGCTGCTCAGAAGCAATGGTAGGGTCTGCCTGAGAAAGAATCTCTGGCTTCCTGGTTATGCAGACCCCCTCTACCCCTGAAAGGAGAGTCTTCCGCTGGGGCATAGGGGGCTATTCATATGGGATTGCTCACCACGGGTGTCATGAAAGGATCTTTGGGATTTCTTGAACCATATCTTTCCCCCATTCTGGTTCCTGGAGTAGGGCCTCTGGGGGGTTGGAAAAGCATATGCCCACAGCAGACAAGGTCTCTCTCTCTCACTACGCGAGAGTATCACGTACCTTGGGTCCAAAAAGTACAGATTTGTCGACAGGTGCGTTAAAGGAAGATTTAAAGGGGTCTGCGAAATCACATAACAGAATCCAAGCATTACGTCTCATGAACACCAGATGCGGCAGATGGAGCTGCCCCCTCGGCGGTGTGAGATCAAACGCATAGAGGAGTTAGAGATGGATTCAAGGGTAGCTAGCTGCGAGGCAACAGTGTCATGTACATCAGGCAGTACCCACACCAAAGTGGGATCTTCTAAGGAAGACTCCAAAGAAGGGGTTCTGATGCTAGTGAGCCTTCAGAGTGAAGGGCCCCATCCATCACCTATACAGCAGGCCCACTTCCAGTTGAAGAGTTAGAGAACTGGTTGCCACTGGAACAGTGGACAGACTGCCAGTGAGAAAATAGGCGCTGGATTAGGTACCAAGGTACGGACACAGTCCAAGCACTGCTCCGAGAAAGCATAGGCTCCATCATAGCTGATGCTGCAAAGGGTGGTGGGTGCAGACAGGGGAAGCACTGCTGTCAGAGCCTAGACAGTACGTACCGAAGCAGGAGCTGGGGGAGGATAAGCAGGAGATAGATTCCGAGCCAGGAGGGACGAAGGTCTAGCTGGAATGGGCAATCCTCTAGCTACCAGAAGCTGGTCCACAACCCGCACTAGGTCTAGCTCAGAAAAACTAGTGGATCTGAAAGAGGCTGCAGAAGGGGAATCAAGTCCTTCTAGAAAGGGACTAAACCTCTGCCCAAAGAAAGGGTCATAAGTGGGAGAATATCTTGTCCTTCGCAGGTAATCGAATTTCGGAGCCGAGGAAGCTGTTTGGTCTGTGAATGGGGATGGTGCCGAGGCATTAGTCATTGGAGCCCATGGAGCACAGGAAACTGTCAAGCACAGTGGACAGGGATGGAGCAGAGACATGAACAGTCATCGGAGCTGATGTAGGAACCAAAGACAGCACCGAAGTCAGTGAATACCATGGTCGGCACCATGGGAGGTGACACAGATCCTGGTGCCGAAGAGGTCTGTGCCAAGGGTGCCGGTGAAGCACAAGACTCTACTCTGTTCCAAAACGGATGGGAGATGCAGCAACTGAGTGACTCGAAGTTTTTCCTTAATGTTTTGGTCTTGGGAGGGGGTGACACCGCCGAGAAAGGAGTCTTGAGTAAACCTTATTCTTACGATCTGCTAGTGTCCGATTAGAAAACCAGCACAAATGACAGAATCAGCTTTCAAATGATCCACCCCCCCCAAACAGTAGGAATACCACTAGTAAAAAGGGGCCTGTCAAAGACAGGAGAGCGGGACAATCAAAAAGAGGTAAATAAATTACCAAGAAAGAGGGTAGGAAATGGGTCTGGGTTATAGGAGACAAGTGATAAGACTAACTGGACTAAAGTTTGAAATTCAGAAGAAAAACTCAAAAACAAATTACTTAGCGTGAGAGAGATGGCCAACATCTGACTAGGAACATGGCAAATGACATCTGGAGTATCTAGGAGAGGGGCATTGTGGGTAGGGTCTTAACTGAGTTTTTGGCTTGCGCGAGCTGGGAAACTGCTGTTATCAGTTCAGAGGACGGAACAGACATCCTAACAGTAAAAAAAGGCTTACAACATCAGATGAAAGTTTGAGACCTAGGCCAGACATGACTGTCTGGACTAAATGTAACCGCAGAGGTCTCAGAACCCATGAAAGACCAGATATCTGCTCAGACTCTGGATACCATGACCCCACCATAGGCCAGTATGGCTTCTGAGGTGCATATGCCCAAAATGACAGACTCTCCCAATATACTGAGAAAGAACCCCCACTTACTTACCAAAGTGCACACAGCAGATAATTGGTACAGAGGAAATTCCTGGGTTGATCAACATGGTTGATCACAGACCAGAGTCTTCATGTTTAATCAAAACAGATACTGCACCTGGGGGTGGAGACTAAAAAAATGTTACTGCACCTGGGGGTGGTTACTAAGTGTTCCTGCACCTGTACCTCCTGCTCTGCAGGCTTTCCTTAAACTTTGCATCCACTTCCACTGGATAAGACTCCCAGCCACAAGCACCTAAAAATCCTGATCAGTTTTCCAAGCTACTAGAGGGCTTAATTTCTGTAAAACAACCCTGTGGTAGACTACTGTATTTTTAATGTCTGCATTAATTTACTACTTGCTGCCAATGCTCTCCCTTCCAATAAAGGCTGCAGGGAAAGGGACAAATCGGAGAAAAAGTTTACATGTCCTCCATTCTGGCCTTTAGAGGTCTGAATGATCACCCACAAAATGACCAAATACTTGTGGCCTGTTCTGCGGAACTTACATGCCTCCTCCCAGGGACACTGCCAAGTAGCTAGGCACAACATTAAACACAGCTTTGGTGCAACTTCCTCCAGGGTAGCTGCTGCAGGTTCTGTGTTCAGGAGGTATACACAATTAAGTTCTCAGCCCCTTGGAGGATAAGGGAAAACTTCTAGACTCTCCTTTAAACAAAGCATGGATGCTGCCAGTCTTTTCAAACAATTGCAGGAACAAGGCAAGTTTACGAAGGACTGTAGACAGATCTCATTACTCCTGTGCCAAGATACCAAAGGAATTACCCTGCAAATCCCACTACTTTCACTCGCAGGGAGCAAAGGCCTTCTCATGAGGCCAAGAAAATGCCCAAGAAAAGATTCCAAGACAAATGAGACAGGGACTCCAGATATGGGAGGCTAACTTGCCTAGTCAAGTTTGCCCGACTACCTTCTGCCACCCCCAGCCCCTCAGTATCATCCCTTCCCTTATCCAAAAGACTCAACTCATTCCTAAAAATGGAAGCTCATCACCTCAGACAAATGGGCATTTTCAATCATCCAAAAAGGATACAGAATCACCTGGAAAATTCCTCATTTCACTGGCACCCCCCTCAAAAATCAGATACAGTTGCTCCATCCCATCATTCAAACCTTACTAGACCATGGTACAATAATACCAGTATACCCATAGTATGTGGGAAATTAGTTCCATTCTAGACTATCCCTTGGCACAAGGGAAGGAGGAGACTATAGAGTCTAGATCTCTCCACCCACACATTCCTCCTTGTTCTACCTTTCAAAATGTTTTCCCTGCAAACTCTTCCATTCATTCAAGCCTTCCTAGTGCCCCTGGACCCAAAGAATGCCTATCTGCATATTAAAAGCTAAACCTGGGTCTTCCCTTTACACCACAGACTGAGGGAACTGCACACAGACGCATCAGACAATACATGAACAGCATGGAGGAGTAACCCAAGAGTTCAGAGACAATGTCCTACAAATCAAGGCTCAGCACAGTCTTTAGGAGAGGAGGACACCAATACAGACCCCTGCAGACATTCTCCCATTCTTGGAAACCACGTCCCTTAAGTGTGTTCACAGACAACACAACTATCCTGTGGTACATAGGTAGGTACTACGCTATCTGCCCGAAGGCATTTATAAGCCTAGCCAGAAATGTGTTGGCTTTTGCCACCCCCTTAGATTAGTTCCCTGTGCCTCTGTCCAGCAGAGCCACTGAAGTGATCCCCGGGGTAAACAGCTTCCCCCATCCACTTGTCAAGGTTTCTCTTGAGTGCTAGCTAGGAGCTCTGCCCAATGTAGACTGGAATCTTGTTTCAAAGCATGGGAAGTCTCTGGGATGGGAATCTATCCCTCCAGCACGTTCTCTCTGTTGTGGTGAGGTTTAGATCCCTAGAGCGTGTGGCTCGAGGGGATAAGGTTTTCTTTAGGTGGAGCATGTCACATCAATTCTGGGTTGGACATGGCCTTGTATGTTAGGCAGAGATCACCTCTGAGCAGGCGGTATGCAACAGAGTACAGTTGGAGTTTCTTCAGACAAGCTGCATAGGCATCCGTTTGAGGCCAGTGACCCTCTGTGAGGTACTTCTGTGGTCTTTCCAGCTGTTGCAGGGGTCTTGTAAGGTACATCCCAAATGGGGAGTTGTACTCTATGATGAGTAGAGGGGCACAATGACCTTTTTGATCTGGGATGTAAGCCTTGTGATTAAGGTGGGCTACAGAATTTTCCAACCACTCTGGCAATGTGATTATCAAGAGAGAGATTACTACCTACTTGGGTCCCCAGATCCCTTATTACATTTTCTGTATTTAGGGGACTACCACTATGTGGTAGTTTGTGGGTACTTTATTTACAAAGGGAGTAACTATGCACTTTTTGGCATTTAGCTTGAGGCCATGATTTTGACACCAGGTATCCTTCTCAGCGAGACCCTTTTGGAGGTCTGTCAGAGTCAATTATAGCCCCTAGTTTGCGTCTGCAAACTTGGTCAGCCATAGTCCTGAGCCCTGGGGAACGCCACTTGTAACCTGTTTAGAGTCAGACCTAGCTCCTGCAACTCACCATGTGGGTTCTGTCAGTGAGCCAAATTGGCAACCCATCTTGTGACATAGGGTTTATGTTCAGGCTGCTGAGCTTCTCTATAATACCAGAATGGGGAATGGTGTCTAGGTAGGCTGTGTACCACCTTCCCCTCGTCTATAGCCTTGGTAACTGCCTCAAAGTCGTCCACCAGGTTTAAAAGCAATGATCTGCCCTTAAAGCCGAACTGGGTAGGGTCCAGTGTTTGGAGGTTTCCAATGTCTGTTAATGAGTTCCATGATGATGCGCTCTATAGCCTCGCAGACCAAGCTAGGCAGGCTTATAGGGCGATAGTTCCCGGGGTCTGTTGTGGCTCCACCTTTGTGGAGCAGAATAACCATTGCTACTCTATGGGTACGTAGCCTGTGGAGAGGCAGAGTTTGAACAGTGTTTTTAGGTGAGGGGTTAGTCTTTGAGCAAGTGTAGGATGCAGCCTGGGGCACCATCCGGTCCCATTGATGCTGTGTTTTTGGCTTTGGAGAGGGCTATTTGATTTCAGGGGCTCCGCATTCTTTTGGTATGGTTATGGGCCCTTTTGGAGGAGGGAGAGGGAGAGGGAGAGGGAGAGAGAGATGTTTGCACTGAAGCAGTCTGCCAGGATGTTGGCAATATTGGTTGGTTGTGTATTTTGTGCAATTCTGCACCAACTCAGAGCAGATCTGAGCATTGCCATTTAGATTCTTGACATAGCTAAAAAATGCCTTGTGGTTAGCTGGAGTCCTTTGCAAGTTCTTTCAAAACTCACCTTGGGACGATTTTATGAGGAATCATAGTTTCTTGCAGATACTGATCAGGGAGGTCTTCCCTTATTGGGATTTTACTTTTTTCTGTACTAGTTTCCTCCTTGTCCAGGGGTAGGGGTAAAATGTGGATATCCAAAGTGATTTGTTTATGGTCAGATCTAACCAGTGAGGGGATGAACACCAGTCGCACATGTTGGTGATGACCAGGTCCAACATGTCACCTCTGGTGGGAGTGTTGACCAGTTGTTCCAGGGCGTTTTGAGTTTTATAAGTTCCAGAAATTGTTGGGCAAGGGAGTTAATACTTTTAGTTCTCCCAGTTATTGTTTGGGTAGTTGAAATCACCCAATATTAGGGTGTTTCGTAAGACTTTAGTTACCCAGTGTTTCTAGAAATGCAGAAAGGAGGTCCTGGGACATGGGTGATCTGCAGCAAGCTACAATTTGAATTGCAGTTTTGCCTGTTAGTTGCATGTGGATAATCTCTGAAGCATCGTGCTGTGCCACTAACCTGGAGGTGTGGGTATCCTTGATGAATATGGATACTCCCCCGCCTTTTGTATTTCGGTCCAGGTTCTGTGGCCGAAATGTATTGTACGAGTTGTAGCCTGGTAGTGCTGGGGTGCTCTCTGGAGCCTTAAACCAGGTTTCCGTTAACGCACATATATCGATTCTCCATACTGAGGAGTGCCTCGTGTGCGTGCATTTTGAGGTTTAGACTTCTGGCATTGAGTAGTATTACCCTCTGATTTTTTACTTGTGCCATTTACGGCGGTGGGTTTGTCTTTTGGGCCTTGCCTAAAAAAGGCACTATGGCGGTGGCAAGAGCCTTGGCCAGTATTTAAATGCCTAAGGGTGACAGGTGCAAGCAGTCTAGTAAAGCAGCATGGCTTGTCGGGCATGTCATCCAAGGCAGACACTGGATCCCCTTTGAATGACACCAGAAACTTAATTGTTGAAACTAATAATTTTCTTTATACCATGGTATCATTCTTTGTGAGGTCAGGATGCTACTCAGGGTCATACCAGCCTGGGCGGTACGGCTCCAGTCATTCACACCAACATGGACAATGACAGCTGTATTTGTTCTGGAATTACCCGAATGTTTGTGTTGTGGCGGATTCTGGCACCTGACAGGCAGCTAACCGTAACCTCCTTATTCAGCCTAGTGAGTGGGACGTCAGTGTGCCTGACTAGAGTCACCCATTACGTTAGGTATGTTATTTTGCCTTGAGGGCTGCGATTGCGTGGCACACTGATTTTGCGAAGTATGTGTTTCATGGCTTGGGGGGGGGGGGGTTGCTTGGATGTCTGCTTTGGGGGATTTGGTTGCTTTTGCTGGTGTTGGTTTAATGGGTCTGTGTGAGAATGGTGGTGCGATGCCAGTATTTCCCTTCTCCTCTTAGACTGTCTGATCCAGTCTTGGGTTGAGAGAGCTCAAGTCTCCAGTTTGGCTGTATAAAATTGCATGTCTCGCATGTATTAGTGTTTGGTGGTAGGAGGAGAGGGCTGTCAAAATGCCCAGATTCACCAGTTGGACTGGAGTACACCTGAAACTGCCCTTTGGACATGCCTAGATAGGTACAGTAAACTGTTTTAATGAATGGCTGGTAAGGTCGGAGAGAGCCTTGGCCTTCTGCAGTGCTAGGGTTTAAGGGCTTGCTATGAGTTTTGAGCAAGTGCTGGACTGAGAAATTAATGGCTTGAGTGCTCAAGTTGAATGTTTGTCTAGTTCCAAAGGAAAAAATGGAGAAGACTTTTTGTTGAACCATATACCCTAGCTAACCGGCACAGCCCAGCACGCAAAACCGGGCAAATGCATTTTTTTTATAGCAGGGAAATGAAAGATAGAAATCAACCCAAAATGGCCAATAAACCACTTTCTGGGCTGACATGACTCTTCCAGGGACAGATAGAGAGGGGAGCTTTGAGCAGCCTTACAGGTAAACAAACTTCCTTCTATCCAAATAAGGTTATGGGCAAACAGATTTTTTTTTTTTAACAGCCCTGAATTCAGCACCAACCTAAAAACTGGACTATACTAGCTTAGAAAGGCAGGAAACAAGTAAATGAACAAATCTGATTTAAAGTTACCCAATTAACTAGAAAAATAACAAAACTGATACCTGTTCCAGCAGTCTTCAGACAAATTCTAACTGCACACTCCCACTATTAGGGTGCAGGGGAGCCTTCTCCAAAAAAGATGGCCTGGATCAGTGCTCAAGTTATACAAACAAAAGACAGATTCAGCAGGCCTGAATCTGGTCCTATGCTACAGCAACAAGGCGCACCAATTTCAGAAAGAAACCATTTGAATAAGCAGGCACAATAAGCCTGTGATCAGAAATTCCCAGCTCAGAAGGGCAGAAGCCAGCTACTCCTCCCACAACAGTGCAGAGCACAAACCTCCTTAATGTAGAAGAACTGGCGTAAAGCCCAAGTGCTTAAACCAGAACTAATACTTTTAGAATAGCAGACACTGAGCTTTCAATCAGCACTTCCCAGCTTAGAAGAATGTAAGCTACATGTCTTGCCACAAACAGTGAAGACAACAAACCTTAATATAAAACAACCGGTATGAAGCCCAAGTGCTTAAACCAAATGACTTTAGAATAACAGTTGCAATTTAATCAGGCTACTACCAAGCAGCAATAAGTGCAACACACTCGTTGGCAGCAACCTCTCTTGATCACATTGCCACTGTGGTCAGAAAGTTCTGTGTGGTACATCTCATTACCAAGGATTTTGCATCCAAGAAGAAAGCGGTCATTGTCTCCCTTCCCTCGTTGGGCCCTAAACACTTGCCCTAAATAGACAAAAAACCCCCCACAAAACTCCCAACTATTCTCTCAACACCTAGAGGCGACCCCTGCTTGACTTACAACGTCATATCTGACCCAGCTCGGTTAGAAATGCTACATCTAAAGAAATCCCAATCCCTCCGCACCATAAGCACCAGAGACCTCAACCTCATTACCACAATTAACAGAACACACTAAACAACTTCATTACCACAATTAACAGAGGCACAGCAAAATAATGGATATAGTTCCCCATACTAAAGGGGTGGCGTAAGCCACAAAACTATGGGCTAGGCTTGTAAATGCCCTCGGGCAGATAGCCTAGTATGAACCTATGAACAGAACATGCTGGAGGGACAGGTTCATAACCCAGAGACAGCCCATGCAGAACCAGCTTCTCCTCCCACAAGAGTGCAGACCACAAACCTCCTTAATGTAGAAGAACTGGCGTGAAGCCCAAGTGCTTAAACAAGAACTAATACACTTTTAGAATAGCCGACACAGCTTTCAATCAGCACTTCCCAGCTTAGAAGAACGTAAGCTGTCTTGCCACAACAGTGAAGACAACAAACCTTAAGTGTAAAACTGGTATGAAGACTTCCCATATATATCAAGCAGAGCATCTCGCTGACCCTCTTTCAAGAGGGATCTTGAGTGGATGGGAAACAAAATTCACCCTGGGGTAATCCTATGGCTAAGGCTTGTAAAGGCCCCAGGGCCATTACCTTAGTACACACCTATGAACAAAACCCATTTACAAATGCAAGAATATTCAATTTAGTTTACATATGTTTGAAGTCAATGATTATGAACCCTAGCAAGATAAAAATGTTGCAAGACAGAACATCTCAAAAGACAGATCTTAAGGAGACATAAGCATTAAAAACACCAATTATGATGGCCTAATTTTGGCTTTACTAGGTTTGCAGACTCCTAGAATCCAAACATTTGCTTGACTGGTAGTGTAATGGTTGCTTTTGAGAAAGATCTGGTAATTTTTAGTATAAGAATTCCCTATTCAAGGCTGCCAACATACCTGCAACTTCAGGACTCAAGCAATGGCCTATTCTCAAAAGAATATGGGAATTTCTGCCCAGCACTTTGGACCTTATACCCCTTCGCTCAAAGTATTGAATCACCACAACAGCAAATTGAAACAAGACCTTAAAGTACTAAGATATCATTTATGGCTTGCTCGAGTAGCTCACTTCCAAATTACCAGGCTGGCATTCAAAGACTGAAGACTCCACTAACTCAGCCTGGAAATGGAACCTCAGACCACAGCAGTGTGTATGAAAACGACAGCCTTGCACATTTGGCAGTGTATAGCTACCAATGAAGGAAACTATCAGGGTTTGGGATCTCAAAACCCATCATAATATATTCTTGTAAGGGCAAACGAAGGGAACATCTCAATCTGTCTCAGCTCCTCGAAAGCCTCTTGAGTCTGGATGGAGGAAAACGTACAAAAATCAATCTCCTCCCTGCATAGAAAATAATCAGGAAATACCAAGCTTAACAGCATCAGGCCCAAGCTAGGCAGGACTCTGTATTAACACCTACCAAACAAACCACTCATCACCCTGCGATAAACATCAGGAAATAGAAATCCTAACAGAGCCATCAGGAAGCTATGCTGGACCCCTGATGGATACCCACCACACAATCAATAGAGTAGTAACACCGTTTGCAAATCCCACAACCATTACAGACAAAATAAACCGAAGCACACGCGCAATATTCTCAATAGAATACAAATGAGAACAGGAAAGTTATGTTCACTAGATCATTCTATGAAAACCAATTCAGATTACATTTCAATCAACTTACTTGATATCCAGTAGTTAAGCAACATGCAACACTAATTCTGAAACAGCAAATACCTTACCTCTCCAAAGAAACAGAAGTTAATATGGCAGTTTACTTACTGGTACAAAGCATATAATCTGCCTTACAAATAAGCTAGAAAAGCTATAGCCAAAAGAATCAGCCACCCATAAGCACTGTGGAGAGTTTTTTTTTTTTTTTTTACTTCACCTTTGAATTCTGTGTTGTCAAGGCCTTTGATTGCCTCTATTGCATCTTCGGATCTTTCCAGGTGCACAAACGCATAATCCTTTATAATATCACATTCTATTACAGGGCCGTACTCCTCGAATTTTGCTTGCAGCTCTTCCACACTGCAGGACTTGCTAACATTTCCAACGTGTAGCTTGGTCGACGTTTTTGGTTTGCTCTTGCTAGCTTCTACATTGATGTTAACACCATGAAGTTTGTACCGATTCAGGCCTTTAATAGCTTCATCAGCATCCCTTTTGTCTTTCATGTGTACAAAGCCATAGTTTTTGATGATGTCACACTCTGATACCTTCCCATACTTTTCAAATAAACTCCTGAGATCATCTTCTGTTGCTTTTGGTGGCAGGTTTCCAACAAACAATTTCACCATTTTGAGGGATCCCTGGGAAAATGACAGAAAATTAGCAACAGTAAATACCCAACAAAAAAAACTTACCTCAACAAACCAAATTCATGACAAGATTAAGGTTAGATTCTCTGCTCCGAACCAGTCAGTTAAGAATGTGGCGAGAAAGGACCACATTACAAACATTTTCTATCATCCTCCTCTCTCAAACCATTTAATTCATTACACCAGTGATACAATATTACCAAGGCCCACCAATACACAGTGTCGTTACACAGCTGTCTTGCCTACAAGAGATTCAAGCTGCAGACAAGAAAAATTAGATACTACTAGAAAGCAGTTATACTCTGCAAACAGAATAGGGAATAATCTGCACTTCTTTTTCCAGTCACCTTCGTAGTCCAAATAATGGTTGTACAGAAGTCAAATCTATCCAGGCAATCACCATGCAACTAAACGATAACTCTGGACAACATGCCAGTCTGTACCACCGTGGACACACTAAGTCATCTATGGCACACCTCTGGGAGAAAACTACAGCATTCTGAAAACAGAGGCTAGTTCTGCAAAGTAGCCAATTAATAATAATAAAAAAAAAAAAACATTCTGCAAACTGTTGGTACATGTCAGGCAAAACAAATGAAACTTACTTGGGGGGAGGGGTTGTCACCATCATGTGCACAAGTACCTAAAACCAATACCTGTCCACCCAAAAGCAGCAAATATGGCTAACTACTTCGTCTATATACAGGAGTGACAGAGTCACAGTAAGAACAGGTAAAGGCACTTTTATCTGTTAAAACAGTACAACTCAGTTACAATACTTACTTCAGCAGATTAGCCCACCCCACCTAAGTAATGTGGACATAGCAATGTATGTCAATTTTTCTGAAAGAAAAAAGTGTTTAGTAATTTATTCATTTTCAATCCAAAAGCCTGTAAAGTCCAGTAAGTATAGTGCACTATAGTTGTGGCCCACTGGGACATAAGGCACAAAGGAATTATGAATGGACAACCAGCCCAATACAGAATGTGTACACATGTAAGAGTATGCACAAATGTACACAAATATTTTCAATTTACACAATCACCTGTGGGATGTGGCAAGTAACCCAGACTAAGTACCTGCAGACTCAAGGCAACAGAAGACAAGAGACTACTACATTATAATAAAAAAAAAAAAAAACGTTTACTATTAGAAACATTCAATAACTTCATTTGCACAAGCTTAAAACACTGGAAAGCAACATGCAAAGCTGGTTCTAACCAATGCAAAAAAGTTCACAGATGATGCACCAGCAATCCACATTAAAAATGTAAAACAATTAAATACCAAAAGGGTGAGGGCTAAAGGTAGAAATCAGTGTGTTACTTCAGAGTAAACAGTGGCTACCAAAAGATCTAAGAACTTTGACTGAAAAGCAGTTTTCAAAATGGTACATTCCAATCAAATTTGGTAGCACTGAGGAAATGTACAAGACTGAGCAAGATATACCATCTGCCACTTGAGCGACTGAGCAAATCAGTTATAACCACTGTTTCTTGGCTGCCTCTAAAACGGGAAATTTCATTCATGTTGTATGTTATACATGTGTACTCGTACAAAACACTACACACACACTTACACGTGGGTGTATGACAACTGACTGACATCACAAAATAAACAGCCTAAACACTGAAAAAATGTAACGTTCAAAATATTGGCAGTTAAAATGTTTTAGCAGGGTGGGGAACCCCCCCCCCCCCAACTAGGAGGTCACACAACAGTGGGGAAAGGGCACAAACCATTCCCTGGTGTAACTCAGTATTTCATGTTTAGTTATTCTTAACTGATATTTTGTGTTTTGATATTTTGCCAGTAGAGAATTCAATAGTCATGCACGTATAAAGTGCATACTGGAAAAAGTAAGGACTACAGTAAAGGGGAAATGTTGCTGGAGAACACAACACTGTTAATCTGGTTTTATGCAGAAATAAATTTGAAATTTCCCTGCCTTCACTAGGTGGATGACCTATGAGTGAAAAGTAAAGAGGGACAGACTACAAAACTGACAAGTTAAATTTCTGCATGCAGTTTTAGTTTACAGAAACAAAACATGATATGGCTCAAAGACTGAAGTTCTGCCTGTCTACAAGACAAATTGAGAGGTATTTATTACTTTTAGCGCTTGCATTTGTGTTTCACTACATTAGTGGTGGGAATGTAGTTGGTATTCAACCTAATGAAGACAGATTAAGTAGATCTATCAATGGTCTAAACAGAACGAGGAATTCTTAGCTTGTTTTATGTGGAATTTATAATTCTCTGCAACAGGGCAATCCCAGAGTGACATCAAGTAACAAAGGGATATTTTTTAGGGGAGACTGCCTGCATGCAGCACACAATTAAACAAGAGCATTTTTCCTCATCAAGGTTTAATTTAGAGCTGTATAAAAGCAGGATGCCATTGACAGAAATTAACAATAATATGAGATAAAGAACTCACCTGTGAAATATTATCCAATTAGTGTTTTATGGTTTCACTACTCTAAGAAATATATGAACTCAATGTGCTAACGATTAGCAGAAGGAATGGGAAAAGAAATGTATCTGAAGTGCTGGCTCAGCAAGGTGCTTTTTAAATTGGTGTATTCTTTCCCATCCGGCAGATGACCATTAATTTGATCAGGTGCCACTCCTATCCTTCAGGCCTAATGATCCCTCCTGGCCTCCCCTCACACTTTCTACCAATAAAGATCAGAATCTACAAAGAGATCAAAGCTTCCCAGATGCTTGTCAGGAGCATTTTTACCCAAACTTCTTCCACACTCTGTGCTTTACAATAATATCCCATGACGGAGGCTTGCAATGGATGAATTGCACCTAACTGCCCCTTCACTTATGCAAAGGTCTGATGTCAGCAGACTCTTTACCAAGAAGTACTTCACAGTTGTTTCTTCCAGCCTCCACCAGGAAAATCATAACTGTGTGATGCACCTACACCCCCCAACAGGTATGCTCACCCCCAACACTTGCAACCCATGACCACTGAAATATTTACAGCAGAGCATTTACCCAATTCCTATGCAACAGGCTGAAACAATCTTGGAGCATGAGGGTTTCACATGCAGTAACGCAAAATATCTTGACAGTTCAATTAAAACAAAAAAATGAATGTAATTAAAGCTGAGGTAAGCACTTCCAGTGAGAACATTTTACATGAATGTAATTAAAGCTGAGGTAAGCACTTCCAGTGAGAACATTTTACATGAAGCAACAGCATTCTTTCGGCATAACTGGTAGATAATTTTCTAGAAATCTCATCCAGTACCCAACCCCAGGTTTCACACTTGGCAGCACTGAAGACATCTCAGAACCACTTCTCTATGCAAAATGCATCTCTCTCAACACAAATTCTTGAAACAGGGTCTCCAGCCTACCTGAAAACTAGTCCTGCTTTAAAGAATAGCCCAAGAAATTCTGAATACGCTACAGAACTAAAAACCCTTGTGCACTCAAACTAGTTTTGTTACTTAAGCAAAATAGTCACAATGGTGTGTGTATTTTGTGCAAACGTACAGTTGAAGTATTAAGGCATGACATGGAAAATTTTAAATCTGTTGTGTGTTTGGGGGCTGTTCTGCTACTGCATAAGGCAGCATATTACTACTGGAAATCCAGGATAGGATAAAATGAGGCAAGGGGAATATAAAAAACAGTCCAAACATATTTCAGATGTACCATCCTGAAAATATCATTACTCCCACAAGCAGGGCATTCCAAAAGTAACAAGGTGCTAGTTAAACAGCAATAAATACAAAAAATGCATGCGATAGCACAAATCAACTTCATTCCATTAAATTTTGAAACAAGGCACAATGGTCTGAACTTGTCACTGTCAGGGAAATACAGCTGTCTTAAACAATCCTCTTCCTTCCTGCCTAGTATACTTCAACTCACAGTTTCTACAGTGGTTTACTGTCCCCCACAGAAGTATAAATTAGCTGCAAGTACAACATTTATGTGAGATGTTATTCGAAAGCTTTTCACACCTAGTACCTTGCCAAAAATACTATGGAGTGACTAGTTACAGTAGGAGTTCACAACTTGTGCCACGTTCTCAGACAATTTGCAGCACCTAGTTACAACTGCCCACCATAATTCAGTACTGCCCCCTTACTTTCATTAATACTGGCTCTGTAAAACTTCCTTTCGGCTTTTTCCCCGGTTAGGGGTCACCACAGCAGATCACCTGTCCGCTCTGGTTCTGTAAATGAAGGGTAGGAAAACCGGTGCCCTCTAGCTCCCACTTAGCCAGTGGGAAGGGGGGGGGTGATTTAAAGGAAAGTCAGCTCCCCTTTTCTTTCCCTATTCAAACTTCGGACCAGGGCAGTGGACTGAAATACAGGACATACACAGCCCAAATAACCCCCCCCCCCAAAAAAAACAACAAAGTAGCAGCAAACAGTTTCAAGTGAAAGAAATGTATTTTTCTAGCAGACAGTTCTTAACTTCATAAAGCCCCTCACCCTAATAAGTATATTATGCATCACCCCTTATATGAATGCTCATATTCCTGTGGTTGTTTTGATAGGTAAAGGTGATGCTCCCCATTTTGCCAGTATACAATATGCACACCTGCGAGGATCATGTTCAACTATCACAGGTACCTTCAGGTGTTCTATTTTTATACTTTAAGTTTTATGACTCTTGCACATTTTATCCATGCACCTCACAATCCAAAATCCACTATATACTGCCAATCAAGTAAAAATGTGGGCAATCAAGACAATGCATGGGGCTTGATACTACACATGAGACAGCTACATTAAAATATAAAGGGTGCGGGGCCAACACCTTACTCAAAGGAAATGTATACTCAGCACAAAATTTATTTTCTCCAGAGCATTTTCTTCTCTACAAAATAACCCCAATATTTCTACACTACTATTAAAAAAAAAAAGTGAGGACATGGCACTTCTCTGTGCCACTTCTATCCCTGCTCAGTTTCCTAACTGCACCATGACACATGGGCTAAGGAAACAAACATTAACTTTGCTGTCTATGGCTGGATCCATTTTGAAGTTCCAAAGACATGCATCTGGAGCATTTCTCCCCGGACCTCCGCTGAAAACAGGCTCTGTGGAACCTAGTCGGACTTTCCCGGTCAACAAATAAATAAAAAAAAAAAAGTGTTCAAACTAACTGCAGTACTTTTTTTTTAACACCTTATTTATCCAGGAGTTGTGTGCTATCTTGGCAACTACAATAGTTATGCTTGAGAGAGAAAGTTTAACTGCCGACATTTTCCCAATGCTGGAATACCAATGGCTCGTCCAGAACAGCTTGCAGTAGTTGTAACCAAACAGTGGTGTAGTGAATACTTTCATCTTAGTAGCCAAACAGTGGTGTAGTGAATATATTTTCATTTTCATCTTAGTTTTCCCCAAACTGTCACAGCTTCCATGGTTTGTCAGCTGCTAGACTGCACCCAGGGCAGCATTGCCTTGTGCTTATCTTAGCCTGGTTACTCTAATTTGCTTCCAGTAGTGCTGGGAGCATCAGTGTGCAGTGTTGCTCTATTGATGCCACTTAGGCAAGGGAGTGACATTTACCTCCCTTGTGCACTGGGCATTAGAGGTCCAGAAAGCTTCCATCGCCAGACTAACACTTGGCATCCCAAAACAATATAGTAATTGCATCATGCAGCCTGATCAAAACAATGTATTATCTGGGACAGGCGCAGATACTTCACTAGTATGGAAGCATTCCTCTAAAATTCTTCAATCCTACTCAGATTCTTAACTGCACCATTATGAGTGATAGAACACAATACAGCCACACCCTCTTCTCACCCACTACCACATTCTCATACAGAACACAAAAATATCACACGCTAATGACATAAAAAGATCACTGCCAAAGCCTTCAAGAACTTTTAAGAAAAGGTCTTGGGGAGATCCCTCAATTCACTTATTCCATGTACACCTACAATAGCTGTCCCCAGCCAAATAATGTTAAACTAGCTTCTGATAAGAATGTATGGTGCAATTTAGAGATACCAGTTCCCATTCCACAGAATGGGCAATGACAAGGTACTATCTGCCCCCATCGTGGTGCTAAGATTACAGGCATTACAAGGGCCCTTAAAACCCCTAAGACAATGATGACTACAAAATGGTGATGGTCTACGTGGAACCAAAGAACCCAGGATGGAGAACACTGGGGGACATGCAGGGAGACATCAGTACTACCTAACCCCATTTAACATATGCAGGTAAGACTCCATTTCAAAAGCTTTCTTTACCAAGAATGATGCCCATATACAAAAAGAAAAAATAACTAGCTTTAACAGTTGGCTTAATAGCTGGTGGCATTCCAAGATGACCCAGTATGCATCAACATGGGACATAAAAAGATGGTTCTACTTAATTTACAAGGGATGGCATACATCTTGTTCAAGGGTTTCCATATACTAGCAAAATAGGGCCTCCCTGGAGAGCCAGCTTTCGAATCTCAACCTCCCAGGCCTTACGATGTGGGAGATAGGTGTGTTAGACCATCTATGATCCAAGACCAAGGGCTTGGCCATTCACATGAGCCAGTCGAGACCCACCCCAGGAGCCAGTAGAGACCCACCCCAGGAGCCTGGTCTCAGATCTGAGTCTCCCAGGCCTTGAGCTGTGACAGTGGGGCATCTGACCATCCAGGACCTGGGTCTGGGTGGGGAGGGCTAGGCCATTCAATCAGGCTGGTTGAGGGCCACCACAGAGAGCTGCATCTCAAATCTGGGCCTACCACCGAGAGAGATGGGGACATCCAACCATCTCCGACCCAGGGCCAGGTAGTGGAGGGAGGGCTCCGCCATCCACATGGGCTAGTCAAAGATCAACCCAGGGAACCAGAGCTTGATTACAGGACTCATCCCCTAGAATCCTAGGGATATCTATGTTTGACCAACTTGCACCTAAATCCCTTGCTATCCCTGCGGTGACTTTTTAAGCAGAGTCCAGCTAAAGAACATCACAACTTGGCCAACTCTTCAAACCTTGAACTGGACCACATTAAAGTCACTCTGACTAGAACTGCTGGATTCTGAAGCAGCCCAACATCTGGAAGATGTCCATGTATGTGCAGTTACACAGAGATGCATTAAAGAAAGCACTTCCTCCACAGAAGAGTTTAGTACATCCAGTGCTTTCAGGTCTGCTGGAAGCTGCAGTGATGTTGCTGCACTTAAAGACAATGTCTCATCTAGACTGATACCAAGAACCTACAAATCAAGCTAATACAACTACTTACCGCAAAAAAAAAAAAAAAAAAAAAAAACTACAAGTTAAGCCTAGAAAAGAAACAGTTTTGCTGGCCAAACAAAAGTACAATGATAGAAAATATGATACTATGGCTGCTGACCAATTCCTTGGAAGTCTTTTGTATTTTTAATACCACGAGGGAAATGGTGTAGGATTTAACTTTATGAAATGAAACCGTTTGTCTGATGTTAAACAAAAGTGCTCTTCTCAGCATCAGCAATGTGCCCATAAATTACATGTACTTGTAGTATATGCAAATAAAACTATAAATTCTTTACTACACCTGTTGCTCCTACTACTGGAACTGTAGTCTTTTTCCACTGCTTTCTCCATGAAAACCCTGGCAACTCATGACCCCCTCTCTCTGTATATTTAACATTGTATTCTAATGTAAAGTAAGGTGGCAACAAAAAGTGTGGACACAGGACCACAGACTAAAATTCCATCTTTTTAGAAAGACTACCTTACCTCAGCTAAATACTCTCAACACAGTGGTACTGAAAAGTAAGACTTAACAGTAACTCTAGGACACTAGAAGCTGATAAGCTACAGTTTAATTATGAAATTCTGTCCAGAATAAACTTCCACGGGTAGCAGCTAGACTTGCAGTCCAGGGGCACTTTTGAGGAACCTAGCCCAAATTTCCAACTGTCCAAAGCAATGTCTGGCTAAATGACCTGTTGGTCACACGGTAGGCAAACGAGGGAATACTGAATCAAACCTGGACCAAAGAAACTACGGTTCAGTCTCAACTTTATGCACAAACTACTAAACATTTTTCCCGTGAAAATAAAGCGTCAGCCCCCACATGAATACCCAGGGCTGGGGAAATTATACTGGAAGGGCTTAACTTTGTACAACTTCATAACAGGATTTAAAATGACCGTTAACATTTATAAACACATACGTTTAAAGCTCTTAAACAATGTTAGTGACAAATATACAATGTGGCCAACATCCGGACTTTTATAACCACCACTATGGGCCAAGCATGATCCTCCTTGGCCACATCACTGCCATCAATTTTTCACATCACACAAGACAAGGAAATGTACAAAATTTTAAACGAAAGAGTGAAAACGTGAGCAGGTTTGAATTCGTTGGATACTGTTCGCCTAAACAGTCAAACCGTAGGCGTTTAAGCACGTCAAAAAACAAGGGCGAATACATTTAATTAAGCCCTCAAAGGCTCTCCACTACAAAATTAAATATAATCAAACGACAGCTCGTGCGATAGTACTTCACGCTCACTAACCGCGAAAACTGTGACGAATGGGAATGGCAACCACTAAAACATAACTACAAACCAACTCCCGATTACCCTTCTACGTTTTCTTTAAAAATGTAGACGAGTGATGCAATTAAATAAATCGAACCTGCACTTTAACACGCGTCTAGAAATACAACGACGTAAAGATGCAAAAAATAAAGTCAATTCCACTTCTAAAACAACCAAAAATTTAAAAACACAAACTTTAGATAACGCATAACACTTTTACTGAAACCTAATCCAAATAACTCGTTAAAATGCATACCTCGCGCAAAACTGGCACAAACTAGAAAAATAATGGCCGCAAAGCTTTAAAACCTTGAACAAAAAAGAACGTAGACCCGCCTTCCAAGTACATAAGAGGAAGTGGTTAGTAACGGAAGCAACCCCCAAACAGACACAACGCAATATCTCTACAGCTTGATAATTGGTGAGAGAAAAAAAAAAAGAGGGGGAAGGGGAAATCAGTGGTAGACTGGCCTCAACAGTCAGAAACTAACGTAAAGCTGGTTTTCGTCGCTTGCGAGAAAAGTTCCCCTTTATATGGACAGTAGAGTAGACGTACAGCTGTATTATATACGCACGATCCCTAACGAAAGTTCGTTATAAATAATGTTGATTTTTGTTTTCTTAAAATAAAAAGTAGGATTGTCACCTGTTCTACTCTACGCAGGACATTCTCTGATGCGTCCTGCAGAGGGTATAACAAATGGCAGACCTACTTAACTTTTATGACAAAAATATTTTCTACATTTCAGTTATGGATGTTAAGACAGATTTTCGTCGCATGTTTTTCTCTGCTCCGTTTAACGTGCGCTTTTTGTAATAAATCATTAAGGTCAGGTTTTATGCCTTTCAGAAAACGCATGGAACGATCTTGAAAATGGCAACCCACCCTTCGGCTCGCACAAGAATGGGCGTGGCCTGTTTGATTGACAAGAAGCGGGCAGAGTTTCAATATGTAAATACACAATGATTGACATGGAATGCAATGTAATGTATTCAGGGCTTAAAAAAACAGTTCTTTAAAGAGCAAGACATCAGCAATGCGTTTTACTGTAAAAGATGCAGCGGGTTTGAAATTATTCTGTAATGTTTTGGCAGGTTCCTTTGCCAGACACAGCCCCATAAAAAATATTAATGCACACAACGAATTCCATCCTCGCTGAAATTATTATTTTTTCTCCTTTTTCAGGGGGGCAAGCCCACCTGCACCCCCCCCCCCCCAACAAGTGCTATGTAACGGTGCTGGTACTGCAAACAATTTCAGCCATTAATAACAGTATCATTTAGAGAAACAGTTTTGTGGTGTGAACTCTGCCCGATTGATTGACTGAAATGTGATGTACAACAGGCATTTTAGTTTTATGTCCCTAATAAAACATTTCTTTTTTGGTAGTGAATATCTGCAATAAAATATTGGATTGCTTTCGGCACAGATGTTGAATATTAATTACATTGCAATGTGTCAGGTGGGGTTTGGGCAGGGCTTGCTACTGCACATCTGGTGGGCTAACTATCTTCAGTATCACCACGCATGGTAACACAACACGTTTTAGTTTATAGCAGCCTTCCATTACAAAAGTGATTTTTACAAATCTGGGCAATGTGTTACTGTTATTAACCCCGGTAGGTTTGTGCAGAAGTGGGAGTAGCCTGCTCGACAAGGTAAATAACTGTGACGTAAATCCAAATGAAGTATGATTGACATGGGATGCAGATTTGCTTCACCATCAATATGAACATTCATTGAGGAGCAGTACAATTATCTATTGTTATGTAGTGATCTGATATCACTCTTCATTCATTCATTCTTGACTGATGGGTTTGGTTCCGACCCCTTGGAACCCACTAGGCCACTGTACACACCTCGTGCCAGCATTAACTCTCAAGTTAAGGCTCTACCCACAACACCCATCTTCTCATTACCTCCGATCTCGTTTGCCGCTCTGAAATTGGATGCGTCAACTAATACTCAGCTTTCTCTAGTTTTTTGACTAAAAGTTACTTGTATTTCCTTTTTGATAGTCTCACTATTATTTGTGAGTGTTTGACTACCTTCTACTGTATTTTACCCACTCCCTTACTGTAAGTTTACCATTGGTAACAGGCCTGCCCTCCTTTTTTACCGTTGGTAATCTTTGGATACCATCGTTGGAATGTTTCTTCCTTTTTCCCTTATTACCCTGTGGGTATTTCTGGTATACCATTGCTGGTAGATCTTAAAAATAAAAAAGCACTTTTCTATTTTCTCCTTTCTGCCTGTGTGTGTGTGTGTGTGTGCGCGCACCCCACATCTGAACATTACATGTAAAATTTGTTAGGGCTTTAGTGCCCATACTTTAGCAGAGAGACAAAACAACCTCATCCTGAAAGGCTTGTTGAAATGTTCTTTTAATAGTGCCCTCTCTAAGGCTGAATCTTATAAATCCTCGAAGCCAGACACAAAAAGAAAAAGCCATTCTGTGCCAACCTCACCACTGGCACAGGCAAAGCCTCACAAATTGCAGGTTCCGTCTGCCTCTTCGGAACCCAAGGCCAAAATACCTAAACTGACAGAATCAGCACCTTCAGCACTGACTTGTTTGGTATCGACGATTATGGAACTGATCAAGACTACCTCGGCACTGACCACTGTTTCGGTGCCTACAACCTCTTCCGCACTGACAACAGTTTCTGGACCAGCATCACTCTCTTCTCATTCGGTACTGCCTTCCCCTTCTGCACAGCAACCAATGGTGACGAAAGTCGAACAAGTAACACTTCCCAGGACTAGATATTCCCCTTCTGTGGACCCGTTCTTGGGTCAACTCCCCAGCCCCTTTGTGACTAGGCCTGAGTCCCCTTCGGGAATGTCAATCCATTCTTCCAGGAGTCTATCTGAATTAGATGTAGTTAGATTGGTAGACCAGCTTTTGGCAGCCAGGGGTCTTCCTGCACCTACACAGACCTCTCTCCCTCCCTCCTGGAGCCAAGGCTTACTCTCCAAAGACTCCACTAGTTTATTCTTCAACCTCCTTCCAAGGTTTGGAGCCCTCCACTTCGACGTTCCCGGTACTAGCTACCTCTGTGCTGATGGTAGACCTCACCTTGGCACCTGAGTCATCTCTGTTGTCTTTTGCTCATTCGGAACTGTTGCACACATGGGACCATGGCTCGGCTGTCAGTTCCAAGACCCTTAGTATGGTTCCGGTTGTTCCTATGGTGCCATCTTTGGCTCTCAGGACCTTGGCGGGTTTGAGCCCTCCCCTAGCTCCTGTTCTGGATGGCGACTTATCAGAGCAGGGTGTGACCCCAGTTCTGAGGTTGTTTTTTCTCGGTTCCGGGCTCCCATTCCTCTTCAGGTGGGCCTGTCTTCCAGATCATGGAGAAAGCTTTGGCCTCAGCACGCTCCCAGCTGGTGCCTTCCTCGTCAGAGTGCCATATTTTCATATCCTCTGGCTCACAGCTGTCACAATCTATTACGTCTGGACAGCGGGCACAAGAGCTGCAAGACACCCCTGTTCATGGTCCCCTCCTTCGCAGTCTTCAGAATTTCCCCCTGAAGAGCCACCCTGTAAGAGGATGTGCAGGAGTAAGCACCTTGATTCTCCAGAAGAATCAGCACCAAATACACAGATTATGATGAAGGAGATTGTTCCCCCTGATCACCCCCTGAGGATGTCTCATTTGGGGACATCCTTGAAATACTAAAACAGAGTGGTAAGTGGAAGCCCTCAAACATATCCTCTGAGGAATCTGTGTTCTTGCAAGCTTTTCGTGTCCGCCCATCTACTTCTTGGGTGACCTCACCTGCTGACTATCTAATTAAGCCGATTGTTCAGTGGGCGTTGAAGGCTCCTGATTCCATAGAGCCCATTCCCTGGAGGCCAGATAAAATCTTAACTGCCCCAGAAGATCAACTCCATTGGACAAAGGGTCTAGCAGTGGATGCCATGGTGGTGGCAGTGGCCACCAAAAAGGAACTTGCAGATGAGAGGTCTGCTGTCCTTCCCCATAACCAAGAGTCTAGGATGATGGACAGATTTGGGAAGCGGGTTTTTGGTCATGGACCTTCGCTATTAGGTCCCTGAACTTCTTGGCAAATTTTACTAGACTCCAAAGGGATCTGATAACTGAGCTTTCAGACACCCTTGCAGGGGCAGTATCTGATAAGATTCAGGCCAAAGTTGCCTCGTCGCTTGCCACCTTGGAGTCTATTTCAAACTCATCAATGCGGCTTATTGACCATGCAGCCGAAGGGATGTCTAGGTCAAAGGGTACAGGTGTTGCCATAAGGTGACATGCCTGGATGTGCTTGTGTGACTTTGTCAATGCTCTGGTTGACTCCTTCTTGTTTGGCACAAAAGTTGGAGACACACTAGCCAGGTGTGAGAAGGATGGAAAGACCTTTCTGCTGTGATTTTCACTGCGCCAAACAGGCTGGCTCACAATAACTTCGGATATTTGGGTTCAGAGAGTTATCACCAGAGGTTACCACATTCCCTTCAGTCTCTTACCAAAGTTCCAAAAGTGAATCCTCGATCTTCCACCCAGTCAGAGGGATCTAGCAGCAGTAGAAATTCAAAAGCTGCTCCAAAAAAGAGTCATCCAAGAAGTCCCACCAGACCAGATAGGATCCAGATTTTCCTCGAGATCCTTTTAGTGCCAAAAAAAGACAGGGGACTGAAGGCCAATTCTAGATCTCAGCTTACTAAACAAAGTTGTACAACAGACAAAATTCCAGATGGTCACAGTTCAGTCCAGTCTTCCCTTTCTAGAGAAGAATGATTGGATGTGCTCTTTAGATCTTCAGGACACATATTACCACATAAAGATGGACAAACCCTCCAGAAGATACTTCCACTTCTGGCTAGGAGCCAGTCATTACCAATTTCGAGCACTGCCCTTCGGTTTCACCACAGCCCCCAGGGTGTTCATCAAATGAATGGCAGTTGCAACAGCTTACTTGAGACTGTGAGGATTCCGAGTGTTTCTATATCTAGATGACTGGCTCCTCAATGCCCCCTCCAGGCATCTACTGCTTTACACCACAGACTTCACACTACACCTCGCTGAGGCAATAGGCATTTCAGTAAACAAGGGAAAATCACAACTGACTCCTATACAGGATCTATAATTCATCTGAGCAAGACTGAATACAATCTTCTGCATAGCCTCCCTTCCCCTCTACAGGCTAATGAAGCTAAGGTCACAAGTTCAAGCCATCATTTCCCAAAACAAAGTTCCTGCTCACCTGGTACTGCAAACTCTGGGGACCATGGCAACAACTATAAACTTTGTACCGCTAGCAAGGTATCACAAGAGGCTGCTTCAATGGCTCTTGACATCACAATAGTCAATTCTAATGCATCCGATGTCTCACCCATTCCTAATAAATCGCTGCAAAAAGGATTTATCTTGGTGGATAAAGCCAATAGAAAATTTATAGGGTCGCAACTTTTCTCCCCCTCCACCCAAAGCCATAGTGACCATGGATGCTTCCCAGATGGGCTGGAGGGGACATTATCTGGGAAAGACTGTTTAAGGTACTTGGTCTCCACAAGAGGCCAATCTGCATATCAACTTCCTAGAATTGAGGGCAGTGCTTTTAGAGTCGCAAGCTTTCCAGTCTGTCCTTCCTTTAGGGAAAATTGCAATTCAATCAGACAACATGTTAGTGGTCTGGTATATCAACAACCAAAGAGGAACCAAATCTTACCCACTATGTCGGGAAGCTCTAAGAATTTGGCAATGAGCTATTGCTTCCAACCACTTTCTGTTAGCAATGCATATCCCGGGGAAATCCAACCTCATTGCAGATAAGTTGAGCAGATGCATTCTCCTACCTCATGAGTGGTCTCTCAACCACAACATAGTGATGAAGATATCTCATCATTGGGGCCAGTCGTGCTGCAACTTGTTCACCTCTCTGATAAACAACAAATGCAGCAACTACTTTGCCCTAATTCCCCCTCAGGGAGAGTCCCAGAGAGATGCACTTCTCCTTGATTGGCCCCTGCGACTTCTTTATGCCTTTCCCCCTGTTCCACTGATTTCCCAGTTTTTGAGGAAAGTCAAAAGGTTGAGAAACAGAGTAATTCTTATTGCACTCTATTGGCCCCAAGTCTGGTTCCCCTTTCTTTGGCCTTATCTGGTTCACCTCCCTTGGATTCTGGACCCAGATCCAGACCTGCTATCTCGCCCTCAGGGCTTGGTGCATCCCAATCTTCAAAATCTCAAGCTGACAGCTTAATATCTCCAATTCCAGTAATTGCCAAGCAAAATAACTTATCCTCTTCTGTACAAAGGAGTCTTCTGGCTTCACATAAACCATCCACCAGAAACCTTTACCAAAGCAAATGGAAAAGATTTTTTATTTGGTCTTGTACAAACAACTTAAACCCCTTCTCAGCTCTAGTTAAGAAGGTCCTGGAATATCTAGCGACCGTATTTGAATCGGGAGCCTCTACTTCCACAATTAAGGTTCATTTAGCTGCTATTTCTAATTTTCATGATGGACTTGACAATTGTTCCTTGATGTCTCACCGTTTATGCAAATTTTTTCTTAAAGGCACTTTACGTTTAAAACCTCCATTCAAAGATCCTGTAGTGCCATGGGATTTGACCTTAGTCTTACAAAGCCTAGTTTGACAGCCATTTGAGCCACTTGTGACATTCAAGTTTTTGTCTTGGAAAACCATTTTGTTAGTAGGCATCACATCTGCTAGAAGAATTTCTGAGTTACAAGCTTTATGCATGAAACATCCTTACATAATTTTTCACAAGGAGAGAGTCTCACTAAGAACCAACCCATCCTTCCTCCCCAAATGAATCTAATATTAACCAGTCTATAGACTTGCCAGTTTTCTTTCCAAATTTTTCAAACAAAGGTGAATACTGTTTGCATCTGCTGGATGTCCACAGACAATTAGATTTTTACTTGGATAGAACAAAATCTTCTAGAAAATCAGGCCAGTTATTTCTATCCTTTTCAGGCCCCTGATTGTGCAAACCTGTTTCAAAGGTTGCCTTATCGAAATGTCTCAGAGTCTGTGTTACCTTTGTCTACAATCAAAATAAACGCAAACTGCCTACTATGGTTAGGACGCATGCTACCAGATCTGTTTCCATTTCAGTGGTTTTTCATTCTCATATCTTTATCAATCATTACAAATTAGACATGATTTCCAGGGGAAGAGCATCCTTTGGCTCTATGGTACTCAGGAACATCCTTCCTTAGGGCCACCCAGGTTCAAAAGTAGCTGGGGACTCTGTCCCATCAGTCAAGAATGAATAAAGATTGACAACATCAGATAAAGAAGTCATGTCCTTACCATAACATTTCATCTGTTTTGTTGATCTTTATTCATTCTTGACATCCCATCCTCCTGCCCCCCTCCCAAGAGACTTCTGGAGGATCGGACTTAGTCCTGGGATCTTATAGGGTTATACCTTAGATAGTGTTTCTGTATTTTCTCTATTTCTCTGCAAACTTGATCTGAGGTAATGGGAAGAGGGGTATTGTGGACAGAGCTTTAGCTCGAGAGTTTTTTTATCTATCTATATATATATATATATATATATATATATATATATATATATGTATATATATATATATATATATATATATATATATATATATATATATATATATATATATATCAGCGTCATCTTCTTTCGGCTGTTCCCGTTAGGGGTCGCCACAGTGGATCTTCTGTTTCCATTTCTTCCTGTCCTCTGCATCATGCTCTTTCACACCAACTGCCTGCATGTCCTCTTTCACTACATCCATAAACCTTATCTTAGGCCTTCCTCTTTTCCTCTTACCTGGCAGCTCCATCCTTGGCATCCTTTTCCCAATATACCCAGCATCCCTCCTCAGCACATGTCCAAACCAACACAATATCGCCTCTCTTGCTTTGTCTCCAAACTGTCCAACCTGAGCTGACCCTCTGATATACTGATTCCTAATCCTGTCCATCCTAGTCACACCCAGTGCAAATCTTAACATCTTTAACTCTGCCACATCCAACTCTGACTCCTGCCTTTTCGTCAATGCCACCGTCTCCAACCCATATAACATAGCTGGTCTCATTACCCTCTTGTAAACCTTCCCTTTCACTCTTACTGGTACCCATCTGTCACAAATCACTCCTGACACTCTTCTCCACCCATTCCACCCTGCCTGTACTCTCTTCTTCACCTCTCTTCCACACTCACCATTACTCTGAACTGTTGATCCCAAGTACTTAAACTCATCCACCTTTACCAACTCTACTCCCTGCATCCTCACCATTCCTCTACCCTCCCTCACATTTACACACATATATTCTGTTTTAGCCCTGCTGACCTTCATTCCTCTCCTCTCTAAAACATATCTCCACCTCTCCAGAGTCTCCTCAACCTGATCCCTACTCTCACTACATATCACAATGTGATCTGCAAACATCATAGTCCACTGGGCCTCCTGTCTGATCTCATCTGTCAACTTGTCCATCACTGCTGCAAGTAAGAAAGGGCTTAGAGCTGATCCTTGATGTAATCCCACCTCCACCTTAAACTATCTGTCACTCCCACCGCAGTCCTCACCAATGTCACACTACCTTCGTACATATCCTGTACCACTCTTCTCTGCCACTCCAGACTTCCTCATACAATACCACAACTCCTCTCTAGGCACCCTGTCATATGCTTTCTCTAAGTCCACAAAGACACAATGCAACTCCTTCTGACCTTCTCTGTATTTCTCCAACAACACTCTCAGAGCAAATATTGCATCTGTAGTGCTCTTTCCCGGCATGAAACCATACTGCTGATCACTAATCATCACCTCCCTTCTTAACCTAGCTCCCACTACTCTTTCTCATAACTTCAAGCTGTGACTGATCAGTTTTATCTCTCTGTAGTTACTGCAGCTCTGCACATCAACCTTATTCTTAAAGATAGGTACCAGAACACATTTTCTCCACTCCTCGGGCATCCTCTGACTTTCCAAAATTTCATTAAACAATCTGGTTAAAAATTCCACTGCCATTTCACCTAAGCACCTCCATGTTTCCACTGGTATGTAATCTGGGCCAACAGCCTTTCCATTCTTCATCCTCTTCATAGCTGTCCTTACTTACTCCTTGCTAATCTGTTTGACTTCCTGATTCACTATCCCCACATCATCCAACCTTCTTTCTATGTCATTCACTTCATTCATCAGCTCCTCAAAGT
>NC_056738.1:521115394-521135394 GCF_019279795.1 Protopterus annectens | reverse complement strand
CTGATCCATATTATCATCATTGGTAACATTTTTGCAGTTCTTTTATGTAATATAGATATAAACATTTTGTAATCATAATTTAGAATCAGAATTGGTCAATATGAGATAGAACCTGCAGTATCCTTGCCCCCTTGTGGTAATATTACCACCACTATCTTCTTTGATGCAGGTATCCCCCTTTCAAAACATTACTAAAATGTACCTCCCAAATCTTCAACAGTATTCTTCCTCCTAACTCCCAAAATGTCTATGGGAAATACATCCATTCCTAGAGACTTTCCCGCTATTTGGTTCTATATCACATGTTTTATTTGTCCTTTATCTGCTGTAAATGTTAATCATTGAGCGTTAACTTCATCCAGGTTTGGAAATGTTTCTTCTGGATTTCTCCACTTCTCTACTGTATGCAGATTTTCATAAAAGTGCTGAAATATCTCAGATATCTGATCAGGATTTCTAGTTAAACTTCTTTTCATAGGGTTCCTAAATTTTGTCATTGCTCCTTCCATTTTTTTGTTGCCTAAGTCTTTATGTTAAAGGTTTCTTTGCTCTGGAAGTAGGGTCAAAACATCTGCTTAACTGCGTTTTTCCTAAACTAATGCATATCTCCCAAATGCTCCCCTATTTTGCTCTTAGTAGAATGCAGTACTTCCACTTCTTCCTCTGTAAGTGTCTATTCCCTCGGTGACAATTTAACTTTTAGATTTCCATCTAAATAGGTTTCTGCCACACAGCTTTCTTCCTAAATTCCACTAAGACTATCCATATTCATTTATCCCACACCATAGTTGGTCCCTCAGGAACAATTTCTGTCTGCAGTAATAACTCTTAAATTGTATTTACTATCCAGTCATTAAACTCCCCCTTTTTAATAAATATGTAGAGAAATGCAATTGCCTTTATTTTATTTTCATTTCTTATGTCTTTATCTTAACTTCTATAGGTGCATGATCACATGATCACATGATCAAATGCCATTATTGGATGGGTCTCAGTACTTTCAATCAAATGCACATGCTTCTGGGGTAAATAGTTTCTGGCCAGCCTAGTCCAGTTATTGTATTTTGGAGAATAATATGCAGATTCCCCTTCTATACCAAATACTTCCATATCCTTTTTAAAATCTACCTTCTCTAACTATAATTTGCCTTCTTGGGCCCCTGACACATTTTTGATGCTACTGCTAAAATCCAGTCACCACCTAGAAATAAAATGCCCTGCTGAAAACTGTTAAGTTGCTCACATAATCCTTTTAAGCTCAATAACTGCAGTTTTAGGGGGAATATAGATGCGTGCCAAAGTAAGTATATTTCCTTGCCAGTATCTCCTCATGTCATAAATCTTTCCTTTTTGTCTTTTTTTTCTCTTCAACCACAAATGGAGCACCTCTTCATATCAATATAATAACACTCTTTTCCTTTGGCCCTGGTATTCTGCTGAATATCCAAACTGAACTGTTATTTTTATCAAACTCATGATCATATCTGTGCAACTGCATCTTCTGTAACATGACAATTTGCAGTCTACATTTCCTAATATATCTCAGTATTCTTTGTCCTTCTTTGCCCTGTAGTTGTAAGACTATTTACATTCCATGTTAAAAATGATAAAGTGACCATTCTGTTATTTTAATGTTATAATCACATGTAATGCATTTCACGTCTTGTATATATTGTTCCTTCTTGCAGCTTATACATACTCTGTAATGCTTGATGCATATGACTTTTACCTCATTGCAATTTAACACATTTGTTTGAGCTTGTCACATGTTTCAAATAGTTAAATTCACTATACTCTTCCCCATATTCCTTTAAAAACAGAATGAAAGAAGAAGTGCTTACAATTGAAAGAACAAAGCACATTCTCTACTTCTCCACTTTGGCTACTTGCACTGGTATTTACCCATAAATATGGATTTTTATACTGAGACACTTTTAGTCAGAACTTGCACCCAAGCATATTACCAGTTCTTTAATTGTAATATGTTTTCCTCATCAAAAAGTAGAAAAATAATATGCATATATTCAGTTAATCTTTAACTTAAAACTGTCTCTTTGAAAAAAAAAAACACTGACTAACCCTATGAAATAAAAATAATTGTATGGCTTTATGCTTTACACATTCTAAAATTAAAGCTGTTGGGAAATAGATGTTCAGTTTCAACAGTATGTTTCCTTTGCATCTATTTTCCTTTTTTATAAACTATAGAGTTTCACACTGAGCTAATTGAAGGAAGGACACTGAGCAAACTTGGATCTATAATATATAACATTAAGTATCCTGTTTTTTGTTTGCTTATTTTTTCGAGTTATTTATAACACTTTGTCTACTGTATATTTTTCTAGCTAGTTTCACTGTGTGTGAGGTATTAACTGGAAATTGTCCACTTTTATTAAGCATCTGTTGGGTTGTTTGATTCTGATAACTTGTTTCCAGTTAAAAGCTTTCTCTAGAGGCTCCTTTAGCTTTTTAAAACTTTAATTTAAAGGCTCACTGCTGCTTTTCTGCTATGAGAAACATTTCTGCAGTTTGTTTCCCACCCTTCCTCCCTATTGGTATGCTGTTCTTATAGTTGGTGGCTTTGCAGTTGCTCGCCCCTACTGTAAATTCAACCTGGAACCCTCCTCCCAGTCTAGTGTCATTACCTCATTTTACCTAATACAGGGAGAACATTTGAGAAGGCCAATCATCTTAGTTTCTGCTCCTCCTTTCTCTCTTTCCACTTAAAAATAAATAAATAAATACATTTCTAAGCTTGTTTCCTGCCTTTCCTGTGGGTGGTCTAGTCTGGATACAGATTTGCTGTGTTCAGGACTATTTGTGGGCTTCTAAGCCCCCAAGCCTTTCTGTGTTGGAGGAAAGCCTTCTAGCTTAATTTTGTTTCTTAGAACTAGCCAGTTTTTTTAGTTTCAGCACTCGTCTGTTTCTTTGAGCTCAGCACTTGTTCAGAACTTATTGTAAGCACTAAATAAGCTACAAATTACTACAGCACTCAACTTTCCTCACTGTCTAGAGAAAAACAGTTTCTAGTACTTAACAAATAAGCACCTATCCAGGCATGTCTAAGGGTCAGCTCCTCATGTTTTCTCCTGTCTACCTGATGAATCTGGGCATCTTGGGGCAATGCAGCAATTGCCTCACGTACACAGACAACCCTCTCCTCCTACCACCCAACACTACAACTTGTAAGAGATGCACTTATATAGCTAAACTGGAAGTAAAGCTCTCTTCACCTAAGACTGGACTAGACAGTCAAGAGTAGAAGTTAAACACTTGCACCATACCACACTCAGCACATATTCCCTCAAAACCTACACCACCAAAACACACACATAGAAACACAAAACACACACTTACATTCATGGAGGCTCTCAGTAAAAACCTGTCCAAGCAACAGGGACCTCCAAGGCAGAAACACAAGCAACCTCCACCCCCCAACACAACCCAAATGCCAAATAGCCCACAAACTCAGTGTGCCACTCAACCACAGCCCATAAGGCATAACAACGTACCCAACACTCTAGTCATAGGTGACTCTATAGTCAGGCAAACTGATGTTCCACTCACCAGGCTAAACAAGGAGAATGTTACTGTCAGCTGCCTGTCGGGTGCCAGGATCCACCACATAACGCATGCACTCAGGTCACTCCATAACAAGTACAAATATGACTCTGTCATTGTCCATTTTGGTGTGAATGACCTGAGATGTACCTCCCTGGACTACATGAAAAGGGACATGGAGGAGCTGTCTGATCTTGTAGCCCAGGCAGGTATGACCCTAGTCCTGAGTAGCATCCTGCCATCACCCAGAATGATACCACAGTACAAGGACAAAATGATTGACTTCAACAATTGGCTAAGCTTCTGGTGTCATTCTAAGGGGATCCAGTATCTCTCTGCCTGGGATGACATGATCGACAAACCACGATGCTTTGCCAGAGATGGCCTGCACCTGTCGCCCCTAGGATTCCGGATACTGGCTAAGGCTCTAGCCACCCCATAGTGCCTTTTTTAGGCAAGGTTCAAATGACAAATTCACCACCGTAACAGGTGCAAGCAAGAAGAATCTGAGGGTATTGCTACACAATGCTAGAAATCTAAACCTCAAAATGCACTCACTCAAGGCACTCCTTAAAATGGAGAACATTGACATCTGTGCAGTGACAGAGACCTGGTACAAGGCTCCAGAGAGTACCCCTGCATTACCAGGCTATAATTCATACCATACCTTTTGGCCACCTAACCTGGACAGAAACACTAAAGGCGGAGGCATGTCCATATTCATTAAGGATATCCACACCTCCAGGCTAGTTGCTCAGCATAATGCATCCAAGATTATCCAAGTGCAACTAACTCTGGGCAAGACCACAATCCAAATTGTAGCTTGCTACAGATCCCCCACCATGCCCCAGGATTCCCAATCCTCATTTCTTGATACACTAGAAAATATTAGGGTACAACCTAACACCCTAATAATGGGCGATTTCAACTCTTGTGCTCAACGTTTTCTGAAATTCATAAATTCCAATGCCTTGGATCAACTTATCCACACCCCCACCAGGGGCAGCAATATCCTAGACCTGGTTATTACCAACATGGGCAACCAGTGCTCCACACCAGAGGTCAATTCCTCACTGGCAGATCCGACCACAAGCTAATCACCCTAGACATCCGCATCCCTCCCCCACCCCCCATTAGGGAAACCACAGTAAAAATTTCTCCAAAGCCAACTTCACACTTTTTAAGACAGAAGTGGCAAACTTCATGACACCCATACTGACGGAGAATAGAGGTATGACTGCTGAATCTTACACAAATACACTTTATAAGCACTTACACGAGTGCATGGCTCATGCAATGCCTAACAGAACCAATATGCTATCCTCCAAAAAAAGGAAGCCAATCTGGTGGTCCGCTGCCATAAACAAACTCTACAACAGAAGAAAGAAACTGTTGCAAAAAAGATTAAAATCCCATGATTGGAGAAACTCTCTGGTCAGCCTCAGCAAGAAGCTGAGATCTCTCATAAAATCCTCCAAAGCTAGTTATGAAAACAAAATTGCCACTGACTCTAAAGACAACCACAAAGCATTCTATAGCTATGTCAAGAATCTCAATGGCAGCACTCAGATCTGCTCTGAGTTACAGCACAATGGCATTAAATATACAGAACCAACTGATATTGCCAACATCCTGGCAGATAGGTTCAGTGCTAACTTTACCCCCCTGTCATCCCCTAAAGGGCCCATCTCTATACCAGAAGAATGCAAAGTTCCTGTAATCACAGCTGCACAGATAAAAACCACACTATCCAAAGCCAAGAACACAGCATCCATGGGACCTGACAACATCCCAGGCTGTGTTCTACATGAACTACAGAATGAACTGGCACCCCACCTAAGTACCATGTTCAATCATAGCCTCACCTTAGGCTATGTACTCACTGAATGGTGCTCAGCAACGGTTATCCCACTCCACAAAGGGGGAGCCACCACGGACCCCGGAAACTATTGCCCTATTAGCCTAATGAGCCTAGTCTGCAAGGCTATGGAACATATCATCATGGAACATAAACAATAACATTGGTAATCTCCAAACTCAGGACCCCACCCAGTTTGGGTTTTCAAAAGGCAGATCATGTCTCCTAAACCTGATAGACTTCTTTGAAGCAGTCACCAAAGCTGTAGATGAGGGTAAGGTGGTTCACACAGCCTATCTAGATCTCGCCAAGGCTTTCGACACCATCCCCCACTCTGGAATTACAGAGAATTACAGATAAACTCACTAAACTAGGTATAAATCCCTATGTCACAAGATGGGTTGCCAACTGGCTCACTGACAGAACCCACACTGTGAAAGTAGCAGACTCCAAATCCAACTTCAGACCAGTAACAAGTGGAGTACCACATGGTTCACTCCTGGGTCCTCTCCTGTTTGGAATCTACTTCTCTGAAGTACAGGCTAACAGAGAAGGTCTTTGGCTAACGAAGTTCACAGATGACTGCAAACTAGGAGGCATAATCAAAACTCCAAAAGATGTGGACATCCTACAAAAGGGCCTTGCTGAGACAGATGCCTGATGTCAAAGTCATGGCCTCAAGCTCAATGCCAAAAAGTGCATTGTCATCCCTTTTGGTAAGAACTCTGTACCCATGAACTACCACATAGGCGGTAGTCTACTTAACACCGAAAGTGTGATAAGAGACCTTGGGACACAGGTGGACAGTAGTCTCTCCTTTGATAATCACATCGCCACAGTAGTCAGGAAATCCTTCTATGTGGTACACCTCATCACAAAAGGTTTCTCATCCAGGAAAAAAGAGATCATTGTTCGCCTCTACTCATCACTCATTAGACCCATTATAGAGTACAATGCCCCTTTTGGTATGCACCTCACAAGACATCTACAACAACTGGAAAGGCCACAGAAATACCTCACAAAGAGGATTACCGGCCTCAAACAGATGTCCTACGCAGACTGTCTCATAAAACTGCAGCTTTACTCCGTCGCATATCGCCTACTCACAGACGATCTCTGCCTAACACACAAAGCTATGTCAAACCCAGAGCTTTTAGACATGCTCCAGTTAAAGAAATCCCAATCCCTACAAGCTACACGTTCTAGGGACCTAAACTTTGTCACCACAATAAACAGAACATGCTGGAGGGATAGATTCCTGTCCCAGAGACTTCCCATACTCTGGAACAAACTACCTATCTATATCAAACAAAGCTCCTCATTAGCACTCTTCAAGAAAAATCTTTATGATTGGAAGGGTATATAGGAAATTCACCCCAGGGATGACTTCTGTGGCTCTGCTTGACAGTGGCACAGGAAAATAATTTTCTTAGGTGGCGAAAGCCAGGGTACCTTTTGGCTAGGCTTATAGAGGCCCTAGGGCCAATAGCCTAGTACCTACCTATGAACCTATAGTCCTCTCAAAACTTATTTTTATGGCCATTCTGAATGTAAAATTTTGTCCTAACAGATCCACTGAAGAAGTAAGATTGCAGGTTGTGAACATCTCTTAAATGATATATTTTTATCTCAAGTACATCAGCTGAGCTCTTGTCAATTTCTATTTAGACATCTCCTTATGGAAAATCCCTACATTCTTCAGTTTGCTTTCACTATTTAAAATGTTTAGCTTACAGATATGAAGAAAAAATGTCCTTGTCTAAATTCATATTTTTAGTTTATTCTTGTAACATACATTTTACATATCAAGAAGGCACTAGTAATAACTTTCCCTGGGATTCATTAATGCCCACACTAAGTGTACACTGTTCTGAGTGAACAGACAACAAGCATAACTCACATATTCTTTCTCTTAATTTTAGTTGTCCTACCAATTTTCTTGCTTTAAATACTGATACTGGGGATTCATAAAGGTTACCACAAAGTGTAGCCTACATGTATACTTAGTGTAATTTTTCTGAGTGACCAGAAAGCACAAAATGTGGTAGGGATGTTCTTGAATACAGATTGTGTACATTTAGTGTAGGTTATTGAATCTGGCCCTTTGAGTAACACCATAAGCCTTTATGTTACAGCCTCATGTACCTTCATATCCCAACTTTGATTAACTCTGTGCTACTAATTCCAAGTTTTCAGTCTCATGCTGCAGTGTAACAATGTAAGTGATAAGCTGCTTTGCTTTTGAGGCTTAATAATCAAATATGTTTTCACTAAAAAAAGAAAAAAAAAGTAGTTATTTCTCTATACATACTGTGCATTGTATTACTCTTTTACTGTTCGAATCCAAGTTTGTCTTATTTCTTCTGGTCTGCTTCTGGGATTCTGTGCGTCACTTAAGCATTTTCTTTTGGCAGAAGGGAGATGGGCTTACTGGCACATTCTCGCTTGGACCCCTCCAACTTGTGTAGTGTCCAGAAACTGAGTCTGACTGGAGTTCTGTTGGCTAAATATTTTTATCTCCTCCAAAGCCATATCTGCCTCTGTATGTGTTTTGTAACAACCTGGAAAAATATTCTAAAGATTGATCAGTATAAACATTTGAATATCACCCTAGTCTCAAGACAACTCTTAATGACTGGAATAAACAAACCCTTTCTGTTTATTACAATGTAAGCAGTCATTTCCACAAATGCCCTGGCATCATCAATGTTCAGCACCTTTCCTTTTGCCATAGCTTTGTCAAATGCTTCTCCTTTTGCTGATACAACTGCATTTTAACCAATCTGGGTCTCAGCTTCTTTTTGAAGGTTCATTGAGGAACATAAAAATGATGCACCATCTCAATTAACAAATTCTGTAGAACACCAGTCCAGTTACTTATTACTCGTCTGTTTCTTTGAGCTCAGCACTTGTTCAGAACTTATTGTAAGCACTAAATAAGCTACAAATTACTACAGCACTCAACTTTCCTCACTGTCTAGAGAAAAACAGTTTCTAGTACTTAACAAATAAGCACCTATCCAGGCATGTCTAAGGGTCAGCTCCTCATGTTTTCTCCTGTCTACCTGATGAATCTGGGCATCTTGGGGCAATGCAGCAATTGCCTCACGTACACAGACAACCCTCTCCTCCTACCACCCAACACTACAACTTGTAAAAGATGCACTTATATAGCTAAACTGGAAGTAAAGCTCTCTTCACCTAAGACTGGACTAGACAGTCAAGAGTAGAAGGTAAACACTTGCACCATACCACACTCAGCACATATTCCCTCAAAACCTACACCACCAAAACACACACATAGAAACACAAAACACACACTTACATTCATGGAGGCTCTCAGTAAAAACCTGTCCAAGCAACAGGGACCTCCAAGGCAGAAACACAAGCAACCTCCACCCCCCAACACAACCCAAATGCCAAATAGCCCACAAACTCAGTGTGCCACTCAACCACAGCCCATAAGGCATAACAACGTACCCAACACTCTAGTCATAGGTGACTCTATAGTCAGGCAAACTGATGTTCCACTCACCAGGCTAAACAAGGAGAATGTTACTGTCAGCTGCCTGTCGGGTGCCAGGATCCACCACATAACGCATGCACTCAGGTCACTCCATAACAAGTACAAATATGACTCTGTCATTGTCCATTTTGGTGTGAATGACCTGAGATGTACCTCCCTGGACTACATGAAAAGGGACATGGAGGAGCTGTCTGATCTTGTAGCCCAGGCAGGTATGACCCTAGTCCTGAGTAGCATCCTGCCATCACCCAGAATGATACCACAGTACAAGGACAAAATGATTGACTTCAACAATTGGCTAAGCTTCTGGTGTCATTCTAAGGGGATCCAGTATCTCTCTGCCTGGGATGACATGATCGACAAACCACGATGCTTTGCCAGAGATGGCCTGCACCTGTCGCCCCTAGGATTCCGGATACTGGCTAAGGCTCTAGCCACCCCATAGTGCCTTTTTTAGGCAAGGTTCAAATGACAAATTCACCACCGTAACAGGTGCAAGCAAGAAGAATCTGAGGGTATTGCTACACAATGCTAGAAATCTAAACCTCAAAATGCACTCACTCAAGGCACTCCTTAAAATGGAGAATATTGACATCTGTGCAGTGACAGAGATCTGGTACAAGGCTCCAGAGAGTACCCCTGCATTACCAGGCTATAATTCATACCATACCTTTTGGCCACCTAACCTGGACAGAAACACTAAAGGCGGAGGCATGTCCATATTCATTAAGGATATCCACACCTCCAGGCTAGTTGCTCAGCATAATGCATCCAAGATTATCCAAGTGCAACTAACTCTGGGCAAGACCACAATCCAAATTGTAGCTTGCTACAGATCCCCCACCATGCCCCAGGATTCCCACTCCTCATTTCTTGATACACTAGAAAATATTAGGGTACAACCTAACACCCTAATAATGGGCGATTTCAACTCTTGTGCTCAACGTTTTCTGAAATTCATAAATTCCAATGCCTTGGATCAACTTATCCACACCCCCACCAGGGGCAGCAATATCCTAGACCTGGTTATTACCAACATGGGCAACCAGTGCTCCACACCAGAGGTCAATTCCTCACTGGCAGATCCGACCACAAGCTAATCACCCTAGACATCCGCATCCCTCCCCCACCCCCCATTAGGGAAACCACAGTAAAAATTTCTCCAAAGCCAACTTCACACTTTTTAAGACAGAAGTGGCAAACTTCATGACACCCATACTGACGGAGAATAGAGGTATGACTGCTGAATCTTACACAAATACACTTTATAAGCACTTACACGAGTGCATGGCTCATGCAATGCCTAACAGAACCAATATGCTATCCTCCAAAAAAAGGAAGCCAATCTGGTGGTCCGCTGCCATAAACAAACTCTACAACAGAAGAAAGAAACTGTTGCAAAAAAGATTAAAATCCCATGATTGGAGAAACTCTCTGGTCAGCCTCAGCAAGAAGCTGAGATCTCTCATAAAATCCTCCAAAGCTAGTTATGAAAACAAAATTGCCACTGACTCTAAAGACAACCACAAAGCATTCTATAGCTATGTCAAGAATCTCAATGGCAGCACTCAGATCTGCTCTGAGTTACAGCACAATGGCATTAAATATACAGAACCAACTGATATTGCCAACATCCTGGCAGATAGGTTCAGTGCTAACTTTACCCCCCTGTCATCCCCTAAAGGGCCCATCTCTATACCAGAAGAATGCAAAGTTCCTGTAATCACAGCTGCACAGATAAAACCACACTATCCAAAGCCAAGAACACAGCATCCATGGGACCTGACAACATCCCAGGCTGTGTTCTACATGAACTACAGAATGAACTGGCACCCCACCTAAGTACCATGTTCAATCATAGCCTCACCTTAGGCTATGTACTCACTGAATGGTGCTCAGCAACGGTTATCCCACTCCACAAAGGGGAGCCACCACGGACCCCGGAAACTATTGCCCTATTAGCCTAATGAGCCTAGTCTGCAAGGCTATGGAACATATCATCATGGAACATAAACAATAACATTGGTAATCTCCAAACTCAGGACCCCACCCAGTTTGGGTTTTCAAAAGGCAGATCATGTCTCCTAAACCTGATAGACTTCTTTGAAGCAGTCACCAAAGCTGTAGATGAGGGTAAGGTGGTTCACACAGCCTATCTAGATCTCGCCAAGGCTTTCGACACCATCCCCCACTCTGGAATTACAGAGAATGACAGATAAACTCACTAAACTAGGTATAAATCCCTATGCCACAAGATGGGTTGCCAACTGGCTCACTGACAGAACCCACACTGTGAAAGTAGCAGACTCCAAATCCAACTTCAGACCAGTAACAAGTGGAGTACCACATGGTTCACTCCTGGGTCCTCTCCTGTTTGGAATCTACTTCTCTGAAGTACAGGCTAACAGAGAAGGTCTTTGGCTAACGAAGTTCACAGATGACTGCAAACTAGGAGGCATAATCAAAACTCCAAAAGATGTGGACATCCTACAAAAGGGCCTTGCTGAGACAGATGCCTGATGTCAAAGTCATGGCCTCAAGCTCAATGCCAAAAAGTGCATTGTCATCCCTTTTGGTAAGAACTCTGTACCCATGAACTACCACATAGGCGGTAGTCTACTTAACACCGAAAGTGTGATAAGAGACCTTGGGACACAGGTGGACAGTAGTCTCTCCTTTGATAATCACATCGCCACAGTAGTCAGGAAATCCTTCTATGTGGTACACCTCATCACAAAGGTTTCTCATCCAGGAAAAAAGAGATCATTGTTCGCCTCTACTCATCACTCATTAGACCCATTATAGAGTACAATGCCCCTTTTGGTATGCACCTCACAAGACATCTACAACAACTGGAAAGGCCACAGAAATACCTCACAAAGAGGATTACCGGCCTCAAACAGATGTCCTACGCAGACTGTCTCATAAAACTGCAGCTTTACTCCGTCGCATATCGCCTACTCACAGGCGATCTCTGCCTAACACACAAAGCTATGTCAAACCCAGAGCTTTTAGACATGCTCCAGTTAAAGAAATCCCAATCCCTACAAGCTACACATTCTAGGGACCTAAACTTTGTCACCACAATAAACAGAACATGCTGGAGGGATAGATTCCTGTCCCAGAGACTTCCCATACTCTGGAACAAACTACCTATCTATATCAAACAAAGCTCCTCATTAGCACTCTTCAAGAAAAATCTTTATGATTGGAAGGGTATATAGGAAATTCACCCCAGGGATGACTTCTGTGGCTCTGCTTGACAGTGGCACAGGAAAATAATTTTCTTAGGTGGCGAAAGCCAGGGTACCTTTTGGCTAGGCTTATAGAGGCCCTAGGGCCAATAGCCTAGTACCTACCTATGAACCTACAGTCCTCTCAAAACTTATTTTTATGGCCATTCTGAATGTAAAATTTTGTCCTAACAGATCCACTGAAGAAGTAAGATTGCAGGTTGTGAACATCTCTTAAATGATATATTTTTATCTCAAGTACATCAGCTGAGCTCTTGTCAATTTCTATTTAGACATCTCCTTATGGAAAATCCCTACATTCTTCAGTTTGCTTTCACTATTTAAAATGTTTAGCTTACAGATATGAAGAAAAAATGTCCTTGTCTAAATTCATATTTTTAGTTTATTCTTGTAACATACATTTTACATATCAAGAAGGCACTAGTAATAACTTTCCCTGGGATTCATTAATGCCCACACTAAGTGTACACTGTTCTGAGTGAACAGACAACAAGCATAACTCACATATTCTTTCTCTTAATTTTAGTTGTCCTACCAATTTTCTTGCTTTAAATACTGATACTGGGGATTCATAAAGGTTACCACAAAGTGTAGCCTACATGTATACTTAGTGTAATTTTTCTGAGTGACCAGAAAGCACAAAATGTGGTAGGGATGTTCTTGAATACAGATTGTGTACATTTAGTGTAGGTTATTGAATCTGGCCCTTTGAGTAACACCATAAGCCTTTATGTTACAGCCTCATGTACCTTCATATCCCAACTTTGATTAACTCTGTGCTACTAATTCCAAGTTTTCAGTCTCATGCTGCAGTGTAACAATGTAAGTGATAAGCTGCTTTGCTTTTGAGGCTTAATAATCAAATATGTTTTCACTAAAAAAAGAAAACAAAAGTAGTTATTTCTCTATACATACTGTGCATTGTATTACTCTTTTACTGTTCGAATCCAAGTTTGTCTTATTTCTTCTGGTCTGCTTCTGGGATTCTGTGCGTCACTTAAGCATTTTCTTTTGGAACAAGGGAGATGGGCTTACTGGCACATTCTCGCTTGGACCCCTCCAACTTGTGTAGTGTCCAGAAACTGAGTCTGACTGGAGTTCTGTTGGCTAAATATTTTTATCTCCTCCAAAGCCATATCTGCCTCTGTATGTGTTTTGTAACAACCTGGAAAAATATTCTAAAGATTGATCAGTATAAACATTTGAATATCACCCTAGTCTCAAGACAACTCTTAATGACTGGAATAAACAAACCCTTTCTGTTTATTACAATGTAAGCAGTCATTTCCACAAATGCCCTGGCATCATCAATGTTCAGCACCTTTCCTTTTGCCATAGCTTTGTCAAATGCTTCTCCTTTTGCTGATACAACTGCATTTTAACCAATCTGGGTCTCAGCTTCTTTTTGAAGGTTCATTGAGGAACATAAAAATGATGCACCATCTCAATTAACAAATTCTGTAGAACACCAGTCCAGTTACTTATTTGGGCTTTCATAATGTTAATACAAGCCACTCCTTCCAACTTCCCTGGTACTCCAGAAACCCTTAGGTTTCTTCCTTATGCTCTGTCTCCTAAATCCACAATTTTCTGATAGTTATCTTCATTTAATGCCTCAATCTGTGTCATTCTTTCCTTCATTTCTTTTTCTGACTTATTCAAACTTAGTTCATTAGATTGATTATTTAATACTTCTGTGTTTTACAACCATTTTATTTGGTCTTAAATATTTTTACAAAGTCTCACTTATTTTAAATACTTACACTTCGGATTGGATCTGATTTATTTCTTCCTCTAGTTTACTGGAAGCCATCTCTTGCACTGATGCTACATACCTGCTTCCCACTGATCAGCCTTGGGGTTTTCGCACCTAAAACCTTTTCTTTTCTTTTCCTAGTTGACTTTTTTATTTTTTGCAGACTTTTTTATTTGCTAACATTCAAACAGATCCTCTGGTAGCCAATATCTGGATTTCAGACAAATTTATAAATGTTACTGGGGAAACCTCTAGCTAGTGTGCTTCTCAGTCAGTCACCATCTTGGGAATCTCCCTTACAGTCACATTTTGAGATAAAGGCACCTGACTAAAGTATTTATGCATTCACAGTTTCATTCAGATAGTTGTAAATATGTGAAAAGCTCATGTAGAGTTATTTTGACAGAAAGTAACCAGTATTACACATTTGAGCCAAAAAATACACAAACTCCAAAAGCACCATGTATGAAAATGCCTATTAAAAATCCTTGCTCTGAAGACATACCAAAGGTATTAAGAAAATAAAGTAGTTATTTAAAAAAAAAAAATAAATATATATATATATATATATATATATATATATATATATATATATAGCTTTGGCCGGCTAACATCTACCTGAAATCAGCTGGACGTATAAGTGAATTTAAGTAAACTTTTATCTGCTCTTTTGTATATAGTACTGTATTTAATTTATTTATTTGTGTTTTTCACTGAATATTAACTCAACCGAAGTTGTGGCTGTCTCTCTACGGAGTACTTTTTAAAATTTCTGTGTAGCCATTGATAGCAGTGGGGGGTAGTTTCAGCTCATCACTGACATTCTGTCTTGCCTTATATAAGTGGTACGTTTTGAGTTATCTCTGCTTAATATCAGATCTTTGGCAGGCTGGCATCTACCTGAAAACAGCTCGATGTATAAGTGAATTTAAGTACACTTTTATCTGCTCTTTTGCATACAGTACTGTATTTAATTTATTTATTTGTGTTTTTCACTGAATATTAACTCAACTGAAGTTGTATCTGTCTCTCAAAAGAGTACTTAAAGCTACTTTTGCTAGCCAATGATAGCAGTGGGGGTAGTTTCAGCTCACCACTGACATTCTGTCTTGCCTTATATAAATGGTACATTTTGAGTTATCTCTGCTTAATGTCAGAGCTTTGGCTGGCTAACATCTACCTGAAATCAGCTGGATGTATAAGTGAATTTAAGTAAACTTTTATCTGCTCTATTGCATATAGTACTGTATTCAATTTATTTATTTTTGTTTTTCACTGAATATTAACTAAACTGAAGTTGTGGCTGTCTCTCTACTTAGTACTTTTTAGAATTTCTCTGTAGCCATTGATAGCAGTGGGGGGTAGTTTCAGCACATCACTGACATTCTATCTTGCCTTATATAAGTGGTACATTTTGAGTTATCTCTGCTTAATAGCAGAGCTTTGGCCGGCTAATATCAACTTGAAATCAGCTGGACATATAAGGGAATTTAAGTACCATTTTATCAGCTCTTTTGCATATAGTACTCTATTTAATTTATTTATTTGTGTTTTCACTGAATATTAACTCAACTGACATTGTGGCTGTCTCTCTACAGAGTACTTTTTAGAATTTCTGTGTAGCCATTGATAGTGGTGGGTAGTTTCAGCTCATCACTGACATTCTGTCCTGCCTTATAAAAGTGGTACATTTTGATTTATCTCTGCTTAATATCAGAGCTATGGCCGGCTAACATCTACCTGAAATCAGCTGGACGTATAAGTGAATTTAAGTACACTTTTATCTGCTCTTTTGCATATAGTACTGTATTTCATTTATTTATTTGTGTTTTTCACTGAATATTAACTCAGCTGAAGTTGTGGCTGTCTTTCTACAGAGTACTTTTTAGAATTTCTGTGTAGCCATTATAGCAGTGGAGGTAGTTTCAGCTCATCACTGACATGCTGTCTTGCCTTATATAAGTGGTACATTTTGAGTTATCTCTGCTTAATATCAGAGCTTTGGCCTGCTAACATCTTCCTGAAATCAGCTGGATGTATAAGTGAATTTAAGTACCCTTTTATCTTCTCTTTTGCATATAGTACTGCATTTAATTTATTTATTTGTGTTTTTCACTGAATATTAACTCAGCTGAAGTTGTGGCTGTCTCTCTACAGAGTACTTTTTAGAATTTCTGTATAGCCATTATAGCAGTTGGGGTAGTTTCAGCTCATCACTGACATGCTGTCTTGCGTTATATAGGTGGTACATTTTGAGTTACCGTTGCTTAATATCACAGCTTTGGGCCAGTGAACATCTACCTGAAATCATCTGGACATATAAGTGAATTTAAGTGCACTTTTATCTGCTCTTTTTCATATAGTACTGTATTTAATTTATTTATTTGTGTTTTTCACTGAATATTAACTCAATTGATGTTGTGGCTGTCTCTCTACGGAGTACTTTTTAGAATTTCTGTGTAGCCATTGATAGAAGTGGGAGGTAGTTTCAGCTCATCACTAACATTCTGTCTGCCTTATATAAGTGGTACATTTTGAGTTATCTCTGCTTAATATCACAGCTTTGGCTGGCTAACATCTACCTGAAACCAGCTGGACATATAAGTGAATTTAAGTACACTTTCATCTGCTCTTTTGCACATAGTACTGTATTCAATTTATTTATTTGTGTTTTTCACTGAATATTAACTCAGCTGAAGTTGTGGCTGTCTCTCTACAGAGTACCTTTTAGAATTTCTGTGTAGCCATTGATAGCAGTGGGGGGTAGTTTCAGCTCATCACTGACATTCTGTCTTTCCTTATATAAGTGGTACATTTTGAGTTATCTCTGCTTAAAATCAGTGCTTTGGCTGGCTAACATCTACCTGAAATCAGCTGGACGTATAAGTCTATTTAATAACACTTTTATCCGCTCTTTTGCATATACTACTCTATTTAATTTATTTATTTGTGTTTTTCACTGAATATTAACTCAGCTGAAGTTGTGCTGTCTCTCTACAGAGTACTTTTTAGAATTTCTGTGTAGCCATTGATAGCAGTGTGGGGTAGTTTCAGCTCATCACTGACATTCTGTCTTGCCTTATGTAACTGGTACATTTTGAGTTATCTCTGCTTAATATCAGAGCTTTGGCTGCCTAACATCTACCTGAAACCAGATGGACGTATAAGTGAATTTAAGTACACTTTTATCTGCTTTTTTGCATATAGTACTGTATTTAATTTATTTATTTGCGTTTTTCACTGAATATTAACTCAACTGAAGTTGTGGCTGTCTCTCTACAGAGTACCTTTTAGAATTTCTGTGTAGCCATAGATAGCAGTGGGGGGTAGTTTTAGCTCATCACTGACATTCTGTCTTTCCTTATATAAGTGGTACATTTTGAATTATCTCTGCTTAAAATCATAGCTTTGGCCGGCTAACATCTACCTGAAATCAGCTGGACGTATAAGTGAATTTAAGTACCCTTTTAGCTCTTTTTTTGCATATAGTACTGTATTTAATTTATTTATTTGTGTTTTTCACTGAATATTAACTCAACAGAAGTTGTGGCTTTCTCTCTACAGAGGAATTTTTAGAATTTCTGTGTAGCCATTGATAGCAGTAGGGGGTAGTTTCAGTTCATCACTGACATTCTGTCTTGCCTTATTTAAGTGGTACATTTTGAGTTATCTCTGCTTAATATCAGAGCTTTGGCCGACTAACATCTACCTGAAATCAGCTGGATGTATAAGTGAATTTAAGCACACTTTTATCTGATCTTTTGCATATAGTACTGTATTTAATTTATTTATTTGTGTTTTTCACTGAATATTAACTCAACTGAAGTTGTGGCTGTCTCTCTAGAGAGTACTTTTTTGAATTTCTGTGTAGCCATTGATAGCAGTGGTGGGTAGTTTCAGCTCATCACTGACATTCTGTCTTGCCTTATATAAGTGGTACATTTTGAGTTATCTCTGCTTAATATCAGAGCTTTGGCTGGCTAACATCTACCTGAAACCAGCTGGTCGTATAAGTGAATTTAAGTACACTTTTATCTGCTCTTTTGCGTATAATACTGTATTTAATTTATTTATTTGTGTTTTTCACTGAATATTATCTCAACTGAAGTTGTGGCTGTCTCTCTACAGAGTACTTTTAGAATTTCTGTGTAGCCATTGATAGCAGTGGGGGTAGTTTCAGCTCATCACTGACATTCTGTCTTGCCTTATATAAGTGGTACATTTTGAGTTATCTCTGTTTAATATCTGAGCTTTGGCTGGCTAACATCTATCTGAAATCAGCTGGATGTATAAGTGAATTTAAGTACACTTTTATCTGCTCTTTTGCATATAGTACTGTACTTAATTTATTTATTTGTGTTTTTCACTGAATATTACTCAAATAAAGTTGTGGCTGTCTCTCTATAGAGTACTTTTTAAAATTTCTGTGTAGCCATTGATAGCAGTGGGGGTAGTTTCAGCTCATCACTGACATTCTGTCTTGCCTTATATAAGTGTTACATTTTGAGTTATCTCTGCTTAATATCAGAGCTTTGACTGGCTAACATCTACCTTAAATCAGCTGGACGTATAAGTGAATTTAAGTACACTTTTATCTGCTCTTTTGCAGATAGCACTGTATTCAATTTATTTACTTGAGTTTTTCACTGAATAATAACTCAACAGAAGTTGTGGCTGTCTCTCTACAGAGTACTTTTTAGAATTTCTGTGTAGCCATTGACAGCAGTGGGGGAGGGCAATTTCAGCTCTTCACTGACATTCTGTCTTGCCTTATATAAGTGGTACATTTTGTGTTATCTCTGCTTAGTATCAGAGCTTTGGCTGGCTAACATCTACCTAAAATCAGCTGGATGTATAAGTGAATTTAAGTACACTTTTATCTGCTCTTTTGCATATAGTACTGTATTTAATTTATTTATTTGTGTTTTTCACTGAATATTAACAAAACTGAAGTTGTGGCTGTCTCTCTGCAGCGTACTTTTTTGAATTTCTGTGTAGCCATTGAGAGCAGTGGGGTAGTTTCAGCTCATCACTGACATTCTGCATTGCCTTATATAAGTGGTACATTATGAGTTATCTCTGCTTAATATCAGAGCTTTGGCCACCTAACATCTACCTGAAATCAGCTGGATGTAGTAGTGAATGTAAGTACATTTTTATGTGCTCTTTTGCATATAGTACTGTATTTAAGTTATTTATTTGTGCTTTTCACTGAATATTAACTCAACAGAAGTTGTGGCTTTCTCTCTACAGAGGAATATTTAGAATTTCTGTGTAGCCATTGATAGCAGTGGGGGGTAGTTGCAGCTCATCACTGACATTCTGTCTTGCCTTATATAAGTGGTACATTTTGAGTTTTCTCTGCGTAATATCAGAGCTTTGGCCGGCTAACATCTACCTGAAATTAGCTGGATGTATAATTGAATTTAAGCACACTTTTATCTGCGCTTTTTGATATAGTACTGTATTTAATTTATTTATTTGGGTTTTACACTGAATATTAACTCAAGTGAAGTTGTGGCTGTCTCTCTTCAGAGTACTTTTTAGAATGTCTGTGTAGCTATTGATAGAAGTGGGGGGTAGTTTCAGCTCATCACTGGCATTCTGTCTTGCCTTATATAAGTGGTACATTTTGAGTTATCTCTGCTTAAAATCAGAGCTTTGGCCGGCTAACATCTACCTGAAATCAGCTGGACGTATAAGTGAATTTAAGTACCCTTTTATCTGTTCTTTTGCATATAGTACTGTATTTAATTTATTTATTTGTGTTTCTCATTGAATACTAACTCAGCTGAAGTTGTGGCTGTCTCTCTGCAGAGTACTTTTTTAGAAATTTTGTGTAGCCATTGATAGCAGTGGGGGTAGTTTCAGCTCATCACTGACATTCTGTCTTGCCTTATTTAAGTGGTACATTTTGAGTTATCTCTGCTTAATATCAGAGCTTTGGTCGGCTAACATCTACCTGAAATCAGCTGGACGTATAAGTGAATTTAAGTAAACTTTTATCTGCTCTTTTGCATATAGTACAGTATTTAATTTGTTTAT